>NC_058403.1:127538351-127778169 GCF_002201575.2 Neomonachus schauinslandi
TCCCGCATCGGGCTCCCTGCTCGGCGGGGAGTCTGCTTCTCCCTCTGATCCTCCCCCATCTCATGCTCTCTCTCTCTGTCTCATTCTCTCTCTCAAATAAATAAATACAATCTTTAAAAAAAACAAACAACAAAAAAACCCCAAATATATACATCAAGGCAAACCACCACCACAATCAAGGTATCGAATTTTTCCATCACCATAAAAGGTTCCCTCACGCCCTTTGAGTCAATTCCTAATTCCCAGACAACCACTGGCCTCATTGCTATCACTACAGATAAGTACTGCTGGTTCTAGAACTTCACAGAAATGCAATCATTCAATATGAACTCCTTTGTTTGTGGCCTCTCTCACGCAGCACAATATTTTTGATATTCATCCATATTGTTGTATGTATTGATATTTTGTTCCTTTTCATTGCCAAGAAGCATTACATTGCATGGATAAACTATTATTTACCCATTCATCTATTGGTTGACACTTATTTCTAATTTTTGGTACTACGAATAAAACTGCTAAGAACATTTGTGTACAGATCGTCTTGGAGACATGCTTTCATTTCTTTTTTTTTTTTAAAGATTTTATTTATTTATTTGACAGATACACAGCGAGAGAGGGAACACAAGCAGGGGGAGAGGGAGAGGGAGAAGCAGGCTTCCCACAGAACAGGGAGCCCGATGCGGGGCTCGATCCCAGGACCCTGGGATCATGACCTGAGCCAAAGGCAGACGCTTAACGACTGAGCCACCCAGGCGCCCCATGCTTTCATTTCTCTTAGGTAATTATCTAGAGGTAGAATTGCAGAGTCAGTGTTTTCATTTTTAAAATTAAAACAGTAAAAATATATCATTGTCTAACAGAGTTCAAACCACTTTATTTCCACTTGGACATTTAAAGGGAAGAGAGGACACCATAAGTCACAGAGCAGCCCACAGCCACAAAGGGCATGTGGACTTCCTATGGGCAAGCAAAGGACAACGCCCCCTGAGGTCAGAGCTTTCTCTGAGCACAGGGAAGGGGCTCGGGACTTGCTCAAGGAGTAGCTGAAAGGGTACTTAAGTGACAACTGGTCAGGCCATGGGCAGGCAGCCAAGGCCTACGCTGGTGAAGCTTTATCATCTGAACAGGTGGATTGAGAGCCATGCTCTGTCCGCACCAAGCTCATGAGCCTCAAGCTATTCCAGCTTTGCAAGAAACCCTATTCTGCAACTCAACAGGGAGCTGCTGAAAATAAGGCTAAATGCAATGAAATTCCTGGCAGAAATTAATGTGCAAGAAATCATCAGTATCACATGTAAGGGGTTAGGGATTGGGATAATTTCTTTAATGTTCCAGTTGTGCTTTCTCATTTGATTATAATGGTTATCCATGACTTTGGCTAGATTAAATCAGCGGTAGTCAACAAAATGCATATCAAATGTAAATAACGTCTTACTCTGTTTTCTTTCTCTGCAACTAACTCCTCACATCTCAGAGGGAATTTTCCAATTCAACATTAAAGACTGATTAAACATTTGGTGTAGAAGCTTCAAAAAAAGACTGTGTAATTTTATTTTACATATACATGCTAGATGAAAAATAAATAAAAACTTCCCCTGGGTGCTAAAAGTTTGGAGTCAAATCTTCTAAAAGGCAAAGAGAATGGGGAAAATAACCACTTCAGAATTCATCAACAAATTAAAGTGTCGTATCTCAAAATTTCATGATACAGCTATATGATCACTAATAATCTTGGAGTGGCCCATAAGTCCAATCAATCATCAACCCAAAGGTTATGTTTTCATAGTTCTAGGTCTCCCTTTCCAATTTAGAAAAATATGAATTTACAGGGAGAAAATAATAAGGGGATTGTTTAACGTATTTTACAAGGCATTTGGCCCGACTAAAACCACAATGTGTTTTTTGGATCTGACAGCTTATTATGGGAGACCTAAGTAGTGTTTCCTTATAGCATAAATAAGGTGGTCAAAGGAATAGATTTGACCATTTCCAGTTTGGCTGGTAAATCAATGTCTGGTCTACCATGCTGAAACCCCCATGACAAAAGACAAAGGAGGACATCAGCGTGAGTCTCCTGGTAGCAGGTGCAGCCTGTGGTCAGGCCTAGCTTAGGAGTAATTTGACTACTACAGTTCACAAAAATTAGCAAAGAGTCACACAAAGACTCTGCCTTTTGAAAGTCCAACTCATTTGTCTGCTTCTTGAGAATCTATTGCTCCTACCCACAACCTCCAAATGCATACACTTTGGGGAAAATGGAAAGGGTTCCTCTAGAAAGCAGGCACTTTTGAGTTCTTGAGCAAATTACATAATGTCTTTGGTTTCTCATTATGAAATGAGTAGTAAGTACTTTTCTACTTGAGACCCAGAGGCTGGGCCCAGACCTCTTGATCCTAGACCACCCACTCAATATCCTGTTCTGGGGCTTCCTCTTTATACACAGGGATGGTTCTGCCTTACCGCAAAGCACAAGCCATCCATATCAAGTGCTACCCAATGGCCTAACTCTCAGTTTTATATTTTTGGAAAGAAAGGCCCGTGGGATATTTCTGTGCTTCTAAGTTTTACCTTTGGAAAATAACAATATATTAAAGAAATACCTAAAAAGGCTCTAAGATGCAAATCCATCTGATATACATATTTGTTTATCAATAACACCTGTTACCAGATGGCTTCCACAACACCATTTTATTTATTTATTTATTTTTATTTTTCAAAGATTTTATTTATTTTTTAGAGGGCGAGCAAGAGAGAAACAGCATGAGAGGGGAGAGGGTCAGAGGGAGAAGCAGGCTCTCCGCTGAGCCGGGAGCCCGATGCGGGACTCGATCCCAGGACCCTGGGATCATGACCTGAGCCGAAGGCAGACGCTTAACCATCTGAGCCACCCAGGCACCCTACACAACACCATTTTAAAAGTTGGCAAATGCCAACCTAAAGAGCTTCAGGTGCTAGTTTCCTTACAGGTGAAGGAGGCAGCACAAGTTCTAAAAGCTCTGTCAGGAAGACATCAAATGCAAATTCGGGCTGAGATGACCAGTCAATCCAAATTTCACTACTTTCACTCAGTTTGCAAAGAGAACTCAACTACTGCCCAAGAGAGTTGTTACACCATTGTGCAGCCATGAGGACACACCTCAAAGACCTCCCACTACAAAGAGCATAATTGGTCAAGGGCCCCAGGGCTGTGTTCTGGAATCCATCCCTGTATTCCTCAGAGGCTACTACCACTGCTAAAGTACAGCAGGGATACTAAGGCAAGCCCCCCTGATGGCTGACTTTGCTTAAAGACTTCCTGATGTCTTGGTTGCCTCTGTTTGCCTAGCAGACTAGTACACATCCACCAAACCTCTCTCTTTTCATTTGGAACATGACTTGAATCATGGTCTGATGGTTCAGCCTTTTCCAGCTCCTTTCCTAATGCCTTTTATGCAGACATTTTCCCTAATAATATCCTTGCACTTTTGTTCCCATCTTGACATCTGCTTCTCAGAGGGCCAGACTAACATATCATTCATTCATTTATTCAAGAAATATTTATTGAGTGCCTACACTATTCCTGGCACTTTGTCCTAGGCACTGGGGAGGCTGGTACAAGCCTGAGATGGCCCCCATGGTCAGAACCCTCCCTCCTGGGGTCATAAACTGTTTCCCTTTCTTTGGCTCTTACTGTGTTTTGGGCACTGAGGCAAGAGCACATCACATGCCTACTCTCATTTGCTTTTCACAACAACTCCTAAAGGAGGTATTATTCTTGTTTCATAGATAAGGAAACTGAGATCTACAAAGATGAAGCTGCCCCCTCATTGGGGCAGCTTTTGACTCCAAAATTCATGTTTTCAACCATTAAGCTCTGCTCTCTCTCTCCCATTTGAGTCACAGCTCTGAGCACTTCTGGCAATGATTGCACATCCATATAGTTGATTTTCCAAAGCCTGACTTCATTTTTTCACTTTAAATTTATGAAGGCCAGGGAAATCACTTCTAGAAGAGGGAAACAGTACTTCAGAGCATTCGTAGTCCTACACTATTCCGGAGTCAGTTAATGATGATATTGTTTAACTCATGTAGAAGAGGTTTCTCACCTGGTGTGAGTTTCTAACTCATCTTCATCTATTACAAAGAAGATGGAAGAGAACAGACAAATCCCTTGGCTTCTCTGCTTTTTATCCTGGTCCCAGCTCAGCTCTGGCAAACTGATGGAAGGTGGTTACATCCATCCAAGGCTTTTCTCAGAGGCCACCCAGGCCTACTAGAGGGTCAGCCACACCAACCCATGTGCCAACCCTTCCGAATACTGACGCAAACTCATACCATGATCTCCAAGGTCAGTCATACCATGATCTTCTATACTTGACTCAAGTGGGTCAAGGTCCAAAGAAGGAATGGGCTGAGACTCAGGCAGGTTCTCTGAAGTCAGGTCATCAAATTCCTTGTGGAAGGTAATTAACAGTTCGTGAGAAGCTGATAGAAGGAAACAGGATTACCACAAATGAAACAATATTGTTTAGAAGACTATTTGGAAATAAAAATCTGTCAAATCCTCTCCATTAAACATGATACCACTTTCAAATTTCAGAAAGGCAGCCTGGGAGAAGAGAAGCAGCCTTGAACCAACTCAGCAGGTGACCTGAACCTTCTATGGCATCCGTTTCAGGGCCATCACTAGGGTGGGGCAGGAGGAATACCCAGGTGCACAATGAAGGAGGTATTCACTTTCCGGCTCATGCAAGAGCAGGAGTGATCCGCAGCTAAGAACAAATACCCCTGTAATTCTGCATCCAGGGTCCCACACCCACCTCCCCCTAGTCCAGCCCTGCTCAGGTTCCTCATCTCAGAAGTGGAGCTGTTGGCCTGGATGACTTCCAAGTTCTCATCTAGCTTTAACAGTGCTGTGATTCTGCTCCGGTGCCCCAGCTTCCTAAAGAAAGAGATCTACGAGGCCACATGAAAGAACTCACACTTCAAATAAAAGCAAAAGCTAAATTTCTCAAATATATCAGTAGGTATTTCAATAGATCATTTTGTTTTTTTCTGTTGTGTGTGTGTGTGTGTTTGCAACCTAGAGCTAATGCCGAACTGACCTATTTTCCTTGATAAGTGGCTTTCATGGAAAACTACACCAAGAGGGTCTTCTTATTAAAAACAGAAGGGAAAGCTCAAACTCATCTTAATGAATAAGCGAATAAAGCCATGCCACACTGTGGTACATACAGCATTTGTGAAAATACAGTCATCAAATATTTTTTAGGAAGTCCAGTTTTTGTACTGTATAATTGCTGTAGGAGGTGAAATTGGTTTCAAATTTCAAAGGATCACTGACAGCACACACGCAACTCTAAGAACAAAGAACAGAGATTACATGAAGTGTGTTTTCACTTCTACTTCAGAAATTATTGGAAAATAAGAATTTGGACCTTCAATTGACTTTGATTTGCTGAGGTTCTCTTTGAAGAGAACAGATAGAATTGTTATAATTGCTTCTCTTAAAAAGGATTTGCTCTGATCTTTGATCCCCTTTACTATTTCGTATATGGAGACCTGATCAGTTACACACTTCTCACAGAAACCCAGTTTTGGTACCATCACAACTACAAGTGCCAAAAGATAAAAGAAAGACCAGGCTTATCGAGTGTATTATGGATTCTAGTTGTTTTAAAGCTATCACCCTTTAAAGAAATGGTGCCTAACATGATTCCATGTTCAACTAGGTGGTGATTTCAAAGCCAGATTTCAAAGCCCAAATTCAGCCAAGTAGAAAATGCCTGCCAAAATAAAAGGCCCTGTTAGTTAGGGTCTGAGAAACAAAACAAGCCATTCTAAATGCCTCAAAGAATTTTTATAACATGTTTAAGAAATGACAGAGCCAGCCCATTTTCTCCCCTAACTCTGATTTTATCTCATACAACTGCTTCTGAAATATAAAGCACTTTGCATCAGCTGGCAAGAGAGAAGGAGCAACAACCAGAGAACCGAGCCCCATCGAAATCGGGAAGAAATTAAATCATAAATATGTGTATGAGCAGAGATAGGAGCCTTTTCCTCTTTCTTCCTTTACTCCTCTTCATGTTTTTCTTTAGCTTCTTGCATCTGATTAATCCAATTTCTTTCTTACATTTTATTTCCTCTTTTCCAGCTCACTGATGCCTTTTCTTGAGATGTTTAAAACCCTTCAGTCCCTCCGCAAAGTGTCTGGCTTCCCATTTCCTCTCTCCTTTGTTCTTTGAATATCATTAAACCTGCCTCACTCTGTGCCTGTGAATATGATTAACCGTGTCTCTTCCCTGCCTAGCCTCCTCTCTTCATCCTTCTCCTGGGGCGAACAAGAAAGCCCAGGTCACTTTTCCTTTACTTCCATTCCCATGAAATGTTTTTTTCCTAAAGAGTCTATAAGAAAGCCTGTTAATCGGTGGCTTTTCCCGGTCTTCCTACATCTGAAAGTGAATGGCTTTCAAGAGCCTCAATTCCTGTCCATTATTAATCAGAGTGTGGTCCTGGATGAGCAGCCTCAGAATCACCAGGGAGCTTGTTAAAAATTCAGCATCCCAAGCCCCACCCCAGACCAGCCAAATCAGAATCTGCCTTTTAACAAAACCAATAGGTGATTTGGGTGAATTTTGAAGTTTGACAGGCATTGCTGTAAGCTATAAGAATTTAGAGAAGAGCCAGTCGATTGTGGACCTGTGAGGTCAAAGAGGATTTTCCTAAAGAGAAAGTGACATTTGAAAGTGAGAAGGTGGGATGCTAATGAGGGGCCAGATGGAAGTGGCTGATATAATTGCATAAAACAGGGCAAGATACGGGGGGGGGGGGGGGGGGTTTGGGAGGGTTGGGAGGGTTGCTGAGCAACCCTGTCTGCAAGACTGAACCAGCTAGAGGATATTGTCTGCAAGAGCCAAGCATTTCCATTCACCAGGTTCTATGAGTGGGAATGATCCCATCTTCCATGTCTCTGGGACCCACAACAGATCCCACAGCTGGCTTTACTTAACGGGGTGGGAGATGAGCAGAGAGGGGGGCAAGTGGGATTGAGCACATATCACCAGTGTCCCCACATTATCTGCTAAAGGGTCCAAGAAAGAGATACTCTTAAGGTCAGAGAAGGCGGGACCCCCCCCCATCTGGTCCAACTTTGGGTTTACAGAAATCGACAACACTCACAACCACTAAATAATTGAGAAAGATGGGTTACCTCTCAGATGGAGGCAGAAAACAAGTGACCCTAAGCTCTGCCTGGCTGCAAGTGAGCTTTGCTGGGGGCTCCTGCAATGCCCCAGGGTTTGGAGCTCTCTGTTCCCTGAACTACAGCAGAATGAGTGTCCCCAGACTTCAGAGATCAGTCCCACAGCCTCAGGGGGGCTTGGCTCTTTCTGCCAAAGAAAAAGAATCTCCCTCAGGTACAGAGATCCCCAGTGAATGAACAACCAGAATTTGAGACCTAAAGTTCTCCATAAAAATGACTCCTTCCCATGTTGCTTTTACCAGAAGAGCTAGGAAGTTGGGGTTGATGTCTATTGTCCAAATATGATCCTGAAGAAAGACTTCCTTAAGTATCAGAGCCTATTAACATAAGAATAAAAAAAACCAAATAAATAAAATCTTAAAAAAAAAAAAGAAAAGTATCAGAGCCTACACCACAGCTCATGAAGATGTTTTTAACCATTAGAGAAAATGGTATTTGCTATTCAGGGGCTTGGGATGCTGAGGATATGATTCAGGGTCCATTTCATGTGACTCCGCAACCCTATTTATTATCGGACATCTAAGGTAATTATTCAGAGTTCGAAAGGGGTTATTAACACAATGCACAATGATATAGATGGGAGACAGAAAATAAAAAGGGAAAGAACAAAAAATAAGACAGAAAGAGAACAATGGATTAAGAGGTAATGCAAAAATAGCACAGCTGCAATTCAAAATTAGATATACACACATTTGTTCTGCAGTCATAATTTTACTCATCAATTGTTCATTCCATGCTGATTGAGTTTTCTTGTACACAGTAGACACTTGATGTTTTTGGATCAATCTACTGATCCATCTCTAAGTACAGCTGCTCTGAATTACTGTCATCACTAACCATTGGTCTATATGCTAAAATGAACCCCAGTACCTCCACCCTAAATCAGGCAAAATTGGTCTGGATGCTCCTTTTTCCCCCCTATGTCCCTTTTCCTACCTGACTGGCCACATGAATGTGATGAATCTAAGCAATTAAAGGTCTGATGTAACATTTAAAACAAGAGAGCACTTACATGGAGTATATCAACAGTTAGCTGCTCAGAGTTCCGAGATCTCAACTCTTGCATTCTTTTGTTATTTTCTTCATATTTTTCTTCTGCAAGCTTCCTGCAAATTTAAAGTGAGTGTAGAAAACAGCTGCATTTTGCTAAAGCCATATCTATATTCTGCAGGTAAGTGTGATCCCTGTTTCAACAGGCAAACTGGGGTGTTGAGAAGCCAGGCTAACGGGTCTCTCCCTCATCAAGGTAAATGCGGTGTAGCACTCACTGGATTCTCTTTTAAAGCACACATGATGATGCTCTGGCTCCTTATCCATCCTTAGAACCCCTAAAATGCATCACTGCAATTCAAAATTAGATATACACACATTTGCCATATGGCAACTTCAAGAATAAAGTTATTTAGGTTTTATAAAACAAAATATTAGCATGTTTGTACTTCTCAATTTCTAATTTCTGGGGATAACATTTCTTAGAAGCAGGGGTCCCTGAACATTCCAGAAAAAAGTCCCAGTTTCTAACTAGGGGTTGACACATATTAAAAACACAGAATTCCTACCATGTCAGATTCCTCGTGAGGATCTGTGGGACTCTGAGGCAAAAGAAGGCAGTCTGGACCCCTGCGCATTCTCTGTGATGGCAGGGGGGGGGTGTCACCAACACCCAGACCATGCCCAACACGTACTAATAACTCGATTACTGCTCTCAGGATGAATAAACCCACAAACAAGGAGAAGAGAGCTAGATTTCAAAGAATTTATCGAAAGAACTTGAGAGCCACTGTGAAGGGGAATTTTTCTCCAACACATTTTGTTTTGGGAAGAGGTAGAGGTAGAGAAGGTGTTTTGTCTAGTAGAGAAGAGGTAAATGTCATAGACCTGCTACTAAACTGGAAGAAAGATTTGAGTTCTTGTGATTACTTGTGTGCTAATTTAGATTTAGATTTTTTTGAAAAGTCACTGAATATCCCTGTAGTCAAATTTTGTTTATAAAGTGGGTACATTACATCCCTTCTGACAATAGAGTTGTTTACTAGCTAAAACACATGACTGTGGCTCAAATTCTAGAAATAATGATCAAAAACAATTCCAAAGCAATTCATTCATAAAATTAAGACCAAACTTTATTTATAACCATTGCCTTTAAATAATAAACATATTGAATGTCATGTGGAAGATCTATGACTTTCTTTGTGTATAAAAAGTTTTAATCTGAAATATAATTTGTAATGTGCATGTAATTTATTAAATTGCCTTTTTGATTTGTTCCTGTCAGATTTAATTTTCCTTTTAAACCCTCAATGACAAGAGTCATGGTACCCCAGAAATACTGCTATTCCTGAGGCCTCAGAAATAGATCCAGGAGTGTTAGTTGATACAATGGCTCAAGCAATTTATGTAAATTTATTTTCTCAGTCAAACCCACACTGAGTGGTGCAGTGGTTTGCAGAAACCAGCTTGTACTTGTTCCCAAGAGCAGACTGTGTACTTATCTTCTAACTGAACATTCGATGATATCACATTGATAGCTTGAAATTAGCCATTGCGGGAACATTTACACCCCCCAGCCCCACACCCCAGAGGTGGTGGTTGTTAAACATTTACCAGCACACGACTGCCCATGGTGCACTTTGACAGAAATCTTTTTCCACATTGATTACAGAAAGCATGTGTTAAGGGGAAAGAAGTAGTCTCACAGATTCCTACTCGGTTCCAAATGGCATGCACTGTAAGTAAAAGAATACCTCCAAATTCTTTTTCAGATACGTTACCAAGGTCACAAAATGAACAGATTTGAGTTTCAGGTCTTTTCTGTCTCTCTAGTTCTTAGTTGGGGCTTTTAAGCTACCAAAAAGTTGGCAGAGAAAGAAAGAAGAAAAATTAGGAGACTGGATAACCTGCCAACTGAAAAATCTGTCTTTGAGAAACTGGGAGTCTAGGGCTCTTTGGAATCTCCCCTTTTCCTGTAAATACTTGAATTACCAGCAGGGTTGCCCAGAGCAAAGGGCTTCACTTGACAGAGCAGAGCTGCTTCCAGTCTACTTTCTAAAGCCCACAATTTCCTGCCGGTACATTCTTCTCGCTATAGACCAGCTAGGTCTCCTGGCAGAGGGGGTACAGCAAACATCTGGGGAATGAGGACCCATAGTGAAGCCACTCTTTTCATCCTTTCACCGGGGTATATACAGGCTGTGTCAGCAGTAACAAGGCTTCATTTGGAGGCTGACTCTATGTTTTCATCATTAAAAACCTCCCTGACATTCAATCTTTCTTTGCACACAAGACTGAAGGCCTGACATTAATAGTGGCTGGCATCCGATAACCATCTATGGGGACGAGTGAGTGAAGAAACAAAGAAATATATAATGCATATGTGCATTTTGCTTTCTTGTTTTTGCTTCTGCTTTTCTCCAGTCAATTTCTTCAGAGCCCTGGGAAGTGGCCAGAGCACAGGTACCTTAAGGAAAGACAGCTTACTTCAGCTTCTGGGCTTTCTCATCAGCTGCCTGGAGCTTCCTCAGCCGCATCCTTTCTCTTGGTGTCATTTTCTGCACTTCAGACAGTGCCCGCAGAGTCTGCAGGTGGATCTTTTTTTGCCTATAAATAATAAAGATCCCCCACATGCAACTCATCCCAAACATGCTCAGAAAAATTAAATAAATATTTTACAGAAGTATCATTACACTACTGAGAAGGGGAAAGCATCTCGAGACAGACCAGGCAAAAACTAATAAACTCAGGGTAGGTAATGAGCCAACCAGGACTGTGGTTAATTGGTAATATTTTTCAAATTAGACTTTTGTTTAAAAGCAAATTAGGTACTTTCCAAATTTCTGCTCATTTCATGGCCTATGACTGGTTTTCATAATGTAAGACAAATTAGGGTCTTGGACATCAAGGAGTAAATGGACTGGCCGACTAATTCAACCCTGCGGATAGGATTTAATCTTTGGAATTAGGCAGAGTTTGAACCCCATCTCTACCACGCATTAGTTCTGTAGCCTTGGGCAAGTTACTGAACCTCTCTGAAGCTCCATTTTCTCATCTGTAAAGAACAGGCTTTAGTATTATATGAAACAATGTATGTACAGTGTCTGACACATCAAAGTAACCCAAACGGTAGTCTTGTAATAGTTAAATTTTGTTGAATATGTTGTATATTCTATGCTTCATACAGCAGGTAAGCATGGCACAGTGGTTATCACACAGGTTAATAACATTGTCTGGGTTTGAATCCTAGCTCCCAGGTTACATGTATATGTCCTTGGGCAAGTTATTTAAGCTCCCTATGATCATTAAAAAAAAAAAAATTATAAAATAATAGTACCTAATTCATAGGGTTCTTGTGAGTTTAAATTAGTTAATTCATGTAAAGTGCTTATAACAGTGCCAAGCACCCCACAGAATATTAGTTAAAATTGTTATTTAAGAGCCTCTTTCGGGCGCCTGGGTGGCTCAGTTGGTTAAGCGACTGCCTTAGGCTCAGGTCATGATCCTGGAGTCCTGGGATCGAGTCCCGCATCGGGCTCCCTGCTCAGCGGGGGGTCTGCTTCTCCCTCTGACCCTCTTCCCTCTCGTGCTCTCTGTCTCTCATTCTCTCTCTCTCAAATAAATAAATAAAATCTTTAAAAAAAAAAAAAAAGAGCCTTGGGGCACCTGGGTGGCTCAGTTGGTTGAGCGACTGCCTTCGGCTCAGGTCATGATCCTGGAGTCCCTGGATCGAGTCCCGCATCGGGCTCCCTGCTCGGCAGGGAGTCTGCTTCTCCCTCTGACCCTCCTCCCTCTCATGCTCTCTCTATCTCATTCTCTCTCTCAAATAAATAAATAAAATCTTAAAAAAAAAAAAAGAGCCTCTTTCTTGGGGCGCCTGGGTGGCTCAGTCGTTAAGCGTCTGCCTCCGGCTCAGGTCATGATCCCAGGGTCCTGGGATCGAGCCCCGCATCAGGCTCGAGAAGCCTGCTTCTCCCCCTTCTTGTGTTCCCTCCCTCACTGTCTCTCTCTCAAAAAATAAATAAAATCTTTTAAAAAAATAAAAAATAAATAAAAGAGCCTCTTTCTTCAGTTAAAGAAACGTGCTTACATTACTCATGTATTGAAAGGTCTGCAACCATATCCCCAATGATACTTGTTTCTGTGCTTGACTCAGTTAGGGCCAGTACTGCGGAATGCCTTTTGCACTCAGCTCCCTCCTTACAAAATACTAGGAGAAGTCTCCATTTCATTTCATTCCCACACTAATCTTTATTATTTTGTAATTGTGTAATTGTAATGACCATTTGTAGCAGCTCTCATCCCTCTGGAATACAGTCCACAGCCTCTAGGGGACACACGAATTCTGGAATATACATCCCTTATTCTGTAAGATCAAATAGAGCTCCCTGAAACATAGTCATAGTTTGTGGAAAAAAAAAAGTGACAATTTGAAATCAGTATTTCATAATGTGGAAGACCATACAAGCGATCAGATTCTGGCACACTTTAACTGTAAGCACTGTCAGGTAAATGGAATCACAACCGCAGTACAAAACGATAGCTAAGATTAGCCTAGTATTTTCCTACTCTCACATCTCAGTTTAAAATAAAACAAAATTAGAATTCCAGGCATCTTGAAAGAATAATTAGCAACCTAAGGAAATTAGGTTATAGGACCATGCCTCAAACATTAGTCTCTGAGGTGCAGGGTATTTTAACTGGAGATCATGCATTAAACGAAGACTGAGTACATTTGATGAACCAGTTTCCTCAGTTTGAATGTGAAATTGGAAAACAAACATAGTTCAGTTGAGAAACCACTGGACTGAGTTTCAGAGAAGCACATTGTTATTTGGCCTTGAAGATTAGGCTAACGAGGGCTACTGTTCTCACCTACTGCCTTGCACAGCTCTGGGGAGGGACTGCCATTCTCATAGGGTCCGCATAAAATTACATAGAGAGTTCCTCAGTAAAATTATAGATTTGGCCTTTATATAATCTCTTGAGTTGTGCAGTCCACAGCCTGCACAGCTATACATGGTTGTTCTGAAGTCACCTAGTATTCTAGGCTCTTGTATGTTATAGCACAGGAATTTTGAATGAGATAGGAGAGAGAAGTTACGTCAAGAAATAATTATGTTTGTGAAAAAGACATTCTCTACTTCATATGTATATCTCAAGGAAGTAAATTTTGGCTATTTTCAATTGTCCTAGGACTTCACAGTGTTGTCTTCTCAGTAGATACTCTGTCAGTTCCTGTTAAACAACATGTGAAAACTATCTATGCTTAATATAATGGAAGGTTCATTAGCATAACTATCACTAAATGTTTGAAATACTAATTTCTCTACATACTTACAAGGCAACTGCAGAGCTACCCTGCAGATCTGTAAGCTGTGCAGTGGTTTAAAACTTTTATAATTTCAATTTACTACCACCTGGGGCAAAGGGGCTTTGCTGAAGCTCCTTAATTTCTTGGCAAGACTTAAGTGAATTCTAGGAAACCCTGTGCAGACAGCTTAGCACTAATAGATTTTTAAAGACAAATGCATTTAAGATTATGCTCAATGGGCTTTTTAAAAACAAAGCAACTACTTACATGGCATTAATTATCTGAGCAGCCTCCTTCTGACAATTCAAATTCTTGTCTTCCAGAGTGATTTCCGAGTATCTACACATCAGGTGCTGAAAAAAAGAACAACCCTGACACACTTTAAATACTCCTCTTCAGGGATGAAAGGGCAGCCGACTACCAGGGGCCTTTTCTGATGTGCAGTGTTATTGACCATGCCTGGGAGCTTGAAAACAAAACCCACTGGTAACCACTTTTCCTTCGATAAAGGGTTACAAAAAATTGCATGGTAGCTTATGCAGCAAGGTCGTGGGGGGGTCAGGCTCCTGCCCGCTTCTCCAATTTCATCTGGCACTCACTGCCTATTCTCTCACTCCCTGCTACCCACCACAGGCAGGCCTCCCCTCAGCTCCAAGAACAAACAAGCTCTTCCCAGTCTCTGCCAGTACTGGACAGTGTCCCCACTCCCAGGGCCAGGACTAGACTGGGACAAGTGAGGCACTCGCCTCAGGTGCAAAACTGAAGGGGCACCAAAAGACTCAGTAACCAAGATAAGTCATATTTTAAAGCAATATTATAAAAAAATCAAGATTAAAACCAAAAAGCCATGGAAAATATAATATGAAATGTTTGAATCTTGCCATTTGCAATAACATGGATGGATCTAGAAGGTATAATGCTAGGTGAAATAAGTCAGTCAGAGGAAGACAAATACCATGTGATCTCACTCATATGTGGAATTTAAGAAACAAAACAAATGGACAAATGAAAAAAGAGACAAACAAAAAATAGACTCTTTAGAGAACAAATTGTTGGTTGCCAGGAGGGTGAGGGGATGGGTGAAATAGGGGAAGGGAATTAAGACTACACTTACGATGAGCACTGAGTCATGTATAGAATTGGTGAATCACCTTAGTGTACACCTGAAACTAACATAACTGTTAACTGTATTTTAATTATACTGGAATTAAAAAAAAAAAAGAAAAGAAATAAAAGTTTAAATAAAGACAGGATCCAACCCTGAACCTGCACCATTTTACCTCACTTCCATCACCCTAATCCTAGCCCTGCTGGATGCTGTCTGTGAACTTTTGATATTTTGTTACAATGGCTTTTTAGCATTAATTTGGATTTTTTTAAACATTGCAATAAAATGTTATTTATCCTGATTACTGAGTTTTTGGTGTCCTCTCTAATTTTGTCCCAGGGCAAATGCCTCACTTGCCTCACCCTCTTCCCAGCAGATCTCCTTGGATTCCTTTTAACTTTTTTTTGGTCTGTTCATAGCCCCCTCAGTGTGGGTTTTTTTTTGTTTTTTTATTTGACAGAGAGACACAGCGAGAGAGGGAACACAAGCAGGGGGAGTGGGAGAGGGAGAAGCAGGCTTCCCGCTGAGCAGGGAGCCCGATGCGGGGCTCGATCCCAGGATCCTGGGATCATGACCTGAGCCGAAGGCAGACGCTTAACGACTGAGCCACCCAGGTGCCCCTCAGTGTGGTTTTGATCCCAACAGTTAACACCTGTGCCGCTTTTTCAGCGGCCTGCCCTTGGGCTAGTGGAGCTGGCTATGCATAGGGAAAGCTACACACAGGGAGAACTCAAAGTACCAGGGAACTTCTGGCCTCCTCCCCTCCTGTCCTGCTTATTACCCTACTTCTTTAGGGGCTCCTCCAGAGCACACATTCTTGCCTAAGAACCCTCCCCTCTACATCTCCATCTAGAAACAACCTGATCTGGGGCTTTGTCTCAGCTAATTCCCTGTGGTTCCAACCCTCTCTCAGGCTCTTTACATGTCTGGCTGCTTCTCACCATCTCACTGGTAGAGAACAGTCACCTACTCTTTCTTTGACCACAAAGGCCATTATTCCCTTCCCCTATTTTACAGCATCCTGTGTGCTTTCTTCCTAGTGCTCCTGATAATGTATAATTACTCTTTCTCGGGTACTGGGTCCTCTTACTAGCAGTCAAGTTGCAAAAGGACGGGAGCCAAGGCTGTTCCCTTCCTTTCAGCACCTCCAGCATCAGCACTGTGCTCAGCACTCAACTGATGCAGACACATCAAGTCAGTATCCTTGTTTCCTGCCAACTTAGAACTGGACATGGATGAAAAAGTGTGCCCATCTTCGAAGGTGAATGACTGCTTTGTGGGTCCACTTAAAACTAGTCATAAAACTCAAGGAAATTTGCCTGAGGTATTTGTAAAAGCCTAAGTTAAAAAAACAAAACAAAACAAAAAATCCTCTAAGAAGGTACCGTTTGCTTTTTTCTTACCACCAGAGGTAGATTCTCTGCATCAAAATTTCTAATCTACAGGAAAACAAACTCACCTAATCAATAAAAAGTATGATTAAGATATATAAGAAAGGAGTGGCATAATAAAGTCTCAGCAAAACCCCCAGATTTTAGCATTATTAGTGGTACATTGTTGTCCTAGCAGGGATATATTTACAAAGTATTGAGGTAAGATTTGTAAGCCAAGAGCTCTAAGGGCGGATATTGAGTTTAGGTAGAATATTACAACCCTAACTTCTCATATCTGGGGCTTCAGGAAATTGGAGTTAACACATCTTCTTTTGCAAAGAGATTGTTCAACTAATAATTTCCTTCAGCTTTAAAAAAAAATCTTGTTTCTCTCTTTTCTGACCGATTCTTAATGCATCTTATTCCCACAGCCTATCTTCAAGTCCTCGAACGTATATAAATGCTAATATATGTTTCCCAGTATCCCTTTCATTTGAAATACCTGTAGTTGTTCATCAATGTAAGGGATTTTTAAAATTTCCATTGCAGAAGGTCTCAGTGAAGGACTCTTGTTCAACATGCTGTAATGTTTAAGAAGAAAATTATTTTTCAAATGAACTAAGATATAAGTACAATTTAAAATTGCTTCTGTGACAATATATTTCTTTCCATACCGTTCCATGATGGCATTCAGTTCTCTTGGATATCTCTTGGGGAGAGAAGGCGTGTCACCTTCAACAATTTTTAAAACAATGGACAAGAAATTGGAGCCAGTGAATGCATGATTCATGCAGCACATCTCATATAAAATGCATGCCAGAGACCTAATCAAAGAATCAAAAGACAAAATCAAAGAATTTAAATAAGGAACAAATGTCCTATTTTAAATTTGATCACCATACAAAACTTCAGATGTGTCATGGCATTGCTTGTGAGACACTAACATACCCTTTGATTGTTTGTTTAAAAGCTTCAGTTCTGTACTTTCGTTTCCATTTAAAAATATGTTTAATAAATAAAGAGGGAAAAATGAAAAAAAAAACCTACAAAAATTTAAGTCTGAATGACCACTTTTGTCAGAGGAGAAACAAAACAACAGGAATATGTCTGCACACAGGAGGGCAAATAAACATTTGATCAATGTAGTAAGGAACCTCTATGAAGGAAAAATAAAATACAGCTAAATATCTTTCTAAGGCAGTTTTGTTAATACTATATATGCAAACTAAAATTTTAATTTATCAGCCTAACCTTCCCTCAAATGTGTATCCAAGCATTTTGAAAAGGAAACTGGCATTCTGTATTAGTTTTCTGAATAGAATCCATTTGCAAGTAGGGTGGAAAAGCAGCTACTTGTAGCTCACATTAAAATGTATAATTCTCCGTTTGAGCATATGAAACAGAATATTAAAATTCTAGATCAGTCCAACACTGATTTGGATTAACCATGCAAATCAGTAACCTCTAAACCAGCAGAATAATCTTTTAAATAACTCAGCATCATTAAGAAAAGTAAGGGGGAAATTCCTGCCTGAACTTAATATACTAAGAAAGAACTGTACTTCCCCTAAATTAATGGATTATTTTTAATATTACGAAGATTTTGAATTGTGTAACCAGCCAGGTCTCCCTTTTCATGTTAGTTGCTTGAAAAATCAAAAATAAACTTACAACCAATCTTGTGTAAGTTCTGTTTTATGTAACTTTTAACACCATCCTACTTTCTTATAAAAGGCAGTGCATGTATAAATAAATATATACATGAATACTATCATTTTAACCATTTTGTGGGTATCATAAAAATGTGCACTGGTAAGAGAATTCTGGATATACACTGAATACAAAGAGATGTTTTTGTTTCAGTAAATAACAATGACACTAAAAAATTCCAACTAATTGGTACTTCACATATTGCAAAGCACTTCCATACATAACTGAACAGAACATCATAATTTCCAGTGACATACGGCTACTATATTTTTCCCATTTTATACATGAGGAAACTGGCTCAAAGAAGTTAAATGGCTTGATCAAGTTCACAAGGTATTTTTCCTTCCAAATTCTGGACTATTTTCATTACAGAATGCTAGAAAGAAAGGGATGTTAGGAGAAATCCCATGAGTGACTAAAACACCAAGATCAATGTAAATATTATAAATTATGAAAATTATTTGAAGCTCAATAAATTTTGTACCCATCTGTAAGACTATTAATATGATGACTATTAATATGATGTTGCACTTCTTTAGATTTCTATACCAGAAAAAGTTTCCTTCAACAAATGTGAAATAAAGACATTTTTAGACAAGCAAAAATTGAGAGAATTCATTGCCAGCAGGACAGCACTAAAAACAACCCTAAGACAGAATTCTTCTACTTGAAAAAAAAATTAAGGCAGAAACAAGGAATGCAGGGAGGAATAAAAAACACTATAAAGAGTAATTCTGTAACTATGTATAAGCCAATATTAACTCTATAAAATGATACTAACAATATATTGTGGAATTTAAAATTATGTAGAATATAATTTTATGGCAAAAATAATGTGAAAGACATAAGAAGGTAAATGGAGTTAAAGTACTTAAGGTCCTAGCATTACTGGGAAAGTGGTAAAAGTAATAACTTTCCTTAAACTAAGTTTCAGGGGTGCCTGGGTGGCTCAGTCATTAAGCGTCTGCCTACAGCTCAGGTCATGGTCCCAGGGTCCTGGGATCGAGCCCCGCATCAGGCTCCCCACTCCGCAGGAAGCCTGCTTCTCCCTCTCCTACTGTCCCTGCTTGTGTTCCCTCTCTCGCTGTGTCTCTCTCTGTCAAATAAATAAATAAAATCTTAAAAAAAAAAAAAAAACTAAGTTTCATTATACTAAGGCAACGATGTATGTTATAATTGCTACAGTTTTCACCCAAAGAATAGTAAAACAACGTATATTGACAAGTTCATAACTAGTAAGTTACTAGAGGGAAAAGAATCAAATAAAAATTTTAAATAAAAGCAAGAAAGGAGAGAAAAAGAAACAACAAATGGTATATATAGAAGACAAATCATAAGATGACAAATAAAAGTACAAATATAGAGTAATTATATTAAATGTAAATTGACAATATTTCAATTAAAAGACTATCAGATTGGGTCAAAAATTATATCCTGCTCATAAAACAAACCTTAAATATAAGAACACAGAGCAGTTTAAAGAAAGAGGTATACCATGCAAATATTTACCAAAATATTGCTGGTGTAGCTATACTAGCATCAGACAAAATAGACTTAAAGGCAAGAACCACTACTAAGAGTAAGGTGGTAGGCTGATAAAGAAATTAAACCATGAGGAATATATAACAATTCTAAAATCCAATAACTGTGGGTGTGTTTGTGTGTGTGTGTGTATAAAGCAAAAACTGACAGAATTAAAAGAAAAATAGACAAATTCACAGTCATAATGAAAAACTTTAACATACCTCTTTCAATAGCTGATAGAACAAGCAGACCAAAACTTCAACAAGGATAGAGAAAATCTAAACACAATTACCAAAATTGACATAACTGACATACTAACACAAATGCATCCAACAATGATGGAATTCAGATTCTTTTCAAGGGCACACGGACCATTTTCCAAATTGACTATACTTAGGATCAAGGAAGCCTCAACAGACTTCAAGGATTGAAAACCTCAGAGCATATTTTCTGACCACAGTGAAATTAAGCTAGACTTATTAATTAATAACAGGGGGAAAAACCTACAAAATCACCACTTACTTGAAAATTCAAGAATATACATCTAAATAATTCATAGGTGAAATAAAGTCCAACAAAAATTAGAAAAATTTAAAACTGAATATTAATAAAAGTACAAAATATCAATACTTTGAAGCTAAAAATAAATGATTATAGCAAAATTGAAGTATTAGATGTATATATTAATAAAGAAAAAAGCTTAACATCTATGATCTAAGTCAGCTTGGGAAGATAGAGAAACAATAGCAAATGAAGCCAAATAAAGTTTAGGGAAAGAAATTTTTGAAAAGTAGAAATTAATGAAATAGACAAAGACACACAATAAAAATAAAACGTTAACAGATTTAATAGAACTCTAGCGAGACTGATCAAGAATACAAGAAGAAAAACCCACACAAACAATAACAAAAATGGAAAAGTATACAACACTATGGACTCCACAGCTGTTAGAAAGTACTAAGATGACATGTTTTTCCCCAGTAAATTTGAAAAATGGGATGAAATGAACAGTCTTTAAAAAAATATAACTTACCAAACTGATTCCAAGAAAAAATACAAAATCGGAATAGTCCTTCATCTATTATAAATAATAATAAAAATAATAATTAATTTTAAAAAACTTTTAAAATAATAAAATAAAAACATTAAATAATTAAAGCAATATTTAAAACAATAATTAAAAAAACCTTTTTTTTTTTTAAAGATTTTATTTATTTGACAGAGAGAGACACAGCGAGAGAGGGAACACAAGCAGGGGGAGTGGGAGAGGGAGAAGCAGGCTTCCCGCGGAGCTGGGAGCCCGATGCGGGGCTCGATCCCAGGACCCTGGGACTATGACCTGAGCCGAAGGCAGGCGCTTAACGACTGAGCCACCCAGGCGCCCCCAAAAAAACTTTTTTAAAGCTCCCCACAAAAAACCCTCCAGGGTCAGATAGTTTTACTGGAAAATTCTTTCAAACATTTTAGGAATAAAGAACACTAATCTTATTTAATCTCTTCATTTTAACAAGTCAGCACAACTGTGATATAAAGTATAACAAGAATAATACAGAAAAAGAAAATTATAGGCAATTTTTTTATGAACATAGATTCAAAAATTCCAAATACACACATGTATGCATATTATAAATAGAATATGATGCTATATTAAAAAGATAATATATAAAAACCAAGTGGATTTATTAAAATCAATCAATGGCATATATCTCATTATAGATGAAGAGAAAAATTATACTTGGATGCAAAAAAAGGCAGTGGGTAAAATTCAAAACCCATTTGTGTTTTTAAAGATATTTATTTATTTATTTGTCAGGGAGAGAGAGAGAGAGCACAAGCAGGGGAAGGGCAGAGGGAGAGGGAGAAGTAGGTTCCTCTCTGAGCAAGGAGCCCGATGTGGGAGTCAATTCCAGGACTCTAGGATCATGACCTGAGCTGAAGGCAGACACTTAGACTGAGCCACCCAGGCATCCCCCCTTTGTGTTTTTAAAAGGAATAAAACTCTTAGTACACTGGGAATAGAAGGGAACTTCTTCAATCATTTTTTAGAGCTATAAAATATATAGTAAACATTATTCTTATTGGTGACATATTGAAAGTTTATGCTTTTATTTTGAGATTGAGAATAAGATAAGTATGTCTACTATCACCATTTATATTCAATACTGTAATGAAGGTGCTATTCAGAATAAGGGCAGAAAAAATTTAAAAAATATAAATGTATTTATACATATAAAGAATATATGTAAAGATTAGAAAAAATAATTAAACTGTCATTAAGCATTTCGACATGGTTATGTACATAAAAGGTCATTTCAATAAGCCTGTGACAAACATTTTTTTTTTTAAGATTTTATTTATTTATTTGAGAGAGAGAATGAGAGAGAGAGAGAGAGCACATGAGAGGGGGGAGGGTCAGAGGGAGAAGCAGACCCCTGCTGAGCAAGGAGCCCGATATGGGACTCGATCCCGGGACTCCAGGATCATGACCTGAGCCGAAGGCAGTCACTTAACCAACTGAGCCACCCAGGCGCCCAACATTTTTTTTTTTAAAGATTTTATTTATTTACTTGGCAGAGAGAGAGCACAAGTAGGCAGAGTGGTAGACAGAGGGAGAAGGAGAAGCAGGCTCCCTGCTGAGCAGGGAGTCTGATGTGGGGCTCGATCCCAGGACTCTGGGATCATGACCTGAGCCGAAGGCAGACGCTTAACGACTGAGCCACCCAGGCATCCCCTGTGACAAACATTTAAAAAATGAAATGCAAAATGTCACTTACACTAACATCCTACAATGTCAAATACATAGGAGTAAATCCAATGAAAGATGTGCAAGGCCCTACACTGCAAACCACAGTACATCACTAAGAGAAATTAAAGACCACCTAAAAAAAGGAGGTGGGGGTGGAGAGGGAGACATCCACATACATGGATTGAAAGAGTCAACATAATGAAGATGACAATTTTTCCCAAAATGATCTATAGACTCAATGCAATATCAATCAAAATCCTAGCAGACTTTCTATGGGAATTAACAAGCTAATTCTAAAAGTTATGTAGAAATGCAAAGGGACAAAGACAGCCACGGTAGTTAAAGAGGAACAAATTTGGAGATCTTGTACTACCAAATAGCAAGATTCATTATAAAGTTGAATTACTCATGAAAATGTGATATCAGCAAAGAAGAAAAAATAGACTAATGGAACAAAACACAGAGCTCAAAAGCAGATCCACACATATTCAATCATTTGATTAATGCAAAGACAAACTGTACTATGGTAGAAGAAAAAAAATGATCTTTTTAACAAAATTGTGCTGGGCCAACTGAATACCCATATGGAAAATAATGTATGTGGACTTGAAAATCACTCATTTTTTCAACTATGAAAAATAACATAAATCTTTTAAAAGAAAACAGGAGAATATCTTCCTGATCTTGGGGGTAGGCAAAGATTTCCTAAACAAAATGTAAAGAGCACTGACAATAAAGTTATGGACTGATAAAATGAATTCCATTAAAATTATGAACTTTTATTGAAGACACCCTGCTATGTAACCCAATGTACATGCTATACTTTGAACACTGAAAAAAGGAATGAAACTCACAGTTCCAAGGAGTAGAAGGCTTATCAATCCCTCTGTACCCACCTCTCTTCTGAGGATTTAATTCAGCTCCTGTGGGCTCAGAGTCTTCTTCAGGGATTGGGTTAAAAGCAGAACAAAGCCAGACAATCTCTCCTGGCTCTGACAGGTTGGAAGGGTTGGATGAGAGCAACAATTCCCGAGACAGGACATTTTGAGCTGTCTTGGGAGCAGACTATTATATTATCTCCACCAGTAATAAAATGATAACAATAATAATGATAATAAGGAAAATACTAGCTGAAATTTTAATGATGTTTACTATAAGCTAGGCCCTTTTCTATATTCCTTACATATATTAACTCATTTAATCATTCTATTCTCATAACAATCTTAATGAAGCAGACCATTCTTCAGATGAGTAAACCATTAGGATTAGGTCAATTGTTAAAGGTTCCATATTGAGTAGTTGGGGCATCTGGGATTGCAACACAGGTTGTCTAGTTCTAGAGACATACACTCTATGCCATCCTGTCTCTCAATGCTGTATCAATCAGAGCATTTCTGATCATTAAGGACTCTTTTGAATTGGAAATCATGGCTAACCCTGATAGAAGACCTTCAGGCTGGGGCTGACTTCCCAGGCTTACTTTGGGTCCTACCCAGAACCATAAGCCACCTTCAAGGAACCCTGGGGCCCGAGACAAGCCATGCAGAGCATCAGACCATGGCAAATGTAAGGCACACAAACAGTGAGACCCTCTGTGGCAAGGAAAGGAAGGCTGGCAAGTTTGGCCGTTTTCCTGTTGCTTGGCATGGAAAGGGGGTTAGTTGTCTATTAAGTACAATGAGTTGATCATGAAGTCAAATCCTGCTTTTATGGAGACATAATTCTACCGAAGCCACATGTGATGGATGTATTAAGGTTATAAAAAGATGTGAAATTATCTGGCTAAAGGACTATAGAACAATTAGATGTAGAGTCTAACTCAGTAATCAATCAATTTTGATACAAGACTATTCTCTTTTTTGGAAATCCTCTCAGCTACACTGAAGGCATACTGCTTTCCATTTACCTGTCTCGTTTTGGTCTAGTAAGATTTACTTGCACTTGAGCACATGGAAAAGACTTCACTTATCAGCCAGTGATTTGTAGAAAGGGACCTGCTCTGGTCCCTGTGCACCTGCCTGGAAGGGGTGTAATCTGATTAGAGACACCACCTAGCACTTTGGGTAAAAGATTTTTTATTATCCTGTTACAAGTTAAAAAACTATCTATTATATACAGTTTTATTCTAGTAACTATATATCTGTGTACCTATGGTTTTAATTTTTTCCAATTTCCAACCAAACATTTCTATATGGGAGCAATTACATAACCTTGAACTCATCAATTCCATCCTTTTTGAAGACTTTTCTCTTACTTGACTCCCAGATTTTAAATCTAGTGATGTGAAAGTGGGGAGGTGGTTGGGGGGAAAGAAGGGGACAAGTTGGCAAAACAAACAAACAAACAAAAAACCAAGGGAGAGGTGCATTTTACTTAGAAGTCTATGATTTGCATTCCTTTCTTTTTTCCAAAATACAGCCAACTGTGAAGAAGTAAGCAAATAAATCCCTAAGGGAGGGAATTTAGCAGTGAAAGGGAAGGCTGGGATCAGGTTTGTGTGAAGCAAATTACACCTGAACTCCATAAACTTGCCATCTGTCCAAGCTGACCAGAACTACCCAAAGGATTTATAAAGCACAGGTTGATAATGAATTGAAAATGTAACTCAGACTTTGTCTTGTCTCAAGGTAACTAAATTTACCCTTTGAAATCTGCCCAGACTCTGCCAAGAGAAGCCTAATGCACAGCAATGCACGACTCCAGTGGGTTGGGGCAGCTTTACTGATCTTCTAGATAATATTTTTATTTTACATAATTGAGGATCATCCTGATATCCATCTAGAAAAGAGTACACATAACTTAAGCAATTGAATAAATAGTAATAGAAATTTAATAAAAGAATAGCGGGTTTTGCTTTAGTGTGTGGTAACCTAAAAATAAGTCTGTACTGAGGTGGAGTTGAATATCAATATAAACTTTATCTAAATGTAATGAAAGACACTGGACGGCTTGAACTAACACTTCAGAAGCAATATTATATAGCAACCATTTTATAAGGGCCTATCATGTCCCAGAACCTCTAACGGTCCTCCCTAAGCTTTAATATGCATACAAACCATGCAGGGATTTTGTTAAAATTTTTATTCTGAATTTTTGGGGAAAAGTGGCAGCTACATCAGAAGCATAGTTCCTGGATCTTCCTTAAATTCCCATGTAAAACAGAGCAGCTCTATAGCAAAACCAAAAACCATGGCCAACATTTTCAACAAAGTTAGGTAGCAAGGTGTCCCTGCACACCTCAAAGTACAAGGAAGTGAAGACAAGAAGACAAACCACAGTTGCCATACGGCCTGCACAGTATCAGCATCTGTGTGAGAAGCAGAGGGAATCAACGGAGTGACTGAAGGACCACAAAACAGAATAACTTCAAAATAGTCAAAAAGTACTTACTGAAAAGCATGGTGGGCCCATCCAGGAACAGCAGCTGAAACTGTTAGAGGATCTGCTCAATCCAAAAGCTGCTTGAATGCAAGAAAATCCCAGGATAAGGCCTAAAGGGTCTGGAGCAGAAAAGCTCAGGACTGTGCAGTAAAATTTTCTACAATATCAGAAATGTATAACCAATACCCACATGAGGCTACAGAGCACTTGAAATGTGGCTAATGTGTCTGAGGAACTGAATTTTCAAAAGAGTATTTAAAAGCAAAGGTGAATGCATTCTTTCCACCAAATCAGGCCAATATACTATCATGTCTCGGGGAAGACCCGTAAAATTTTAGAAACAAAGTTTGGGTAAATTTTGTCCTGTTCATAGCAGTCTTTCTAATTACTTTCTTCCACTATTGAGCACAATGTTTGAAAGAAGATCACTGGCTCTCCCTCCACTGTGGTGGTCCCATGCCCTCCACACCATAAGAATTTGGCCAATGGGAGAAGTGAAGATGGGAGCAACACCAATGAGAGGAAAACAGGGAGATCAGTGTGGCTGAGGAGAAAATAAAAGGGAAAGGGTTGTGTTTTTGTTTTTTCTTTTTCTTGAATCTTTAGCTACTCTTGGAGTATATGGAATCACAGATTCCATATAAACTTTAAAGTTTGGGAAATGAACATGGACATTGTTCAAAGTTGGAAGGAGACGGTGGGTTGGCAATAGAAATAATGATCAAAGTATCCTTCCACTGCCAATGGTTATTCACTCAGCCACTCCATAAAGGCTGGTTGTGGCAACAACCTGCACTGCTTCACACTTTGATTGAATGGCTGTGCTCCAACTGCTTTAATCATCTCTGATAGTTTCCATAGGTTCTTTTAAGATGGGCAAAGCATCAGAAGTAGGGGAATGTATGAAATTAATAGAAGGCCTGCCTATCTCCCTTCTTTAGTCTCCACCAACCTCTCCCTATTCCAGTCTGTTGTCTTTCCACTGTTTAACGAGGAAATAAATAAATAAAAATCTCTAATTCCAACAGTAAGGCCTTGGAGAGAACAGTTCCAAAATGGCATCATGAGGAGCTCAGCAGACCTGCTCCTTAGCAAAACAACTATAACTGGTGAAAATTACCAAACACCCCCAACAATTTAAAGTCACTAAAAATTGTCTTAAGGGCATAAAGTAAATGAAGAAACACTTATTCAAGAAAATCTACTAAATCTCAGTAAAAACAAGAGTTTGTGGCACTTAGGCACTCCCCCAGCTCAGTGTGACAAAAATTTCACTCTGAGCAGGTGTGGCCAATAAGATGGGGTTCTCCCTTACTCCAGAAACCTGTCCTGGGCTTGGATACCTCTCCAGGAGGGGCAGTCTCCCAGCATTTCTCATCTCCCCAGCTCTGTGTTACAGAGATTAAATTCCAGGTGATTGTAACCAAGATAGTAAGGGCTCTGTTCCTCTACCTAGTCCCTACAGGTAGAATGGAGGCTTAACCCCAGGAACAGCAGACAGAGAATACTGGGGACCTGATCACTGATCACCTTTGCCCCAGCTTGCTCACAGGGTGGACGTTCCATGCCAGGAGAAGCAAGCCAAGAAGAGAGGCTACTGCCCCTGGCCAGTACCCTGCTCATGAGCAGGACTGTCACTCTAAGAAAAGTGGGCCATGTCCCTGCCTTCAGCTCCTGAGAAATGCTAAGAGATTTTGCCCAGGGCTAAGGCAGGCTATAAAAAGAGAGGATTCAGAAGTTCTCCCCAAAGAGACTGATTTTATTTGGAACAGAGTGTAGGAAATTCAAGCCTAAACTCCAGCTCTCAGAAACAATGAAGATTTTGGTGGTAAGCAATTAAGAGGAGATTGGTAGCTCCATGAGTACAATAAGCTAAACCACAGGCTAGCTACCTTATCAGAGAAAATCAGGGAAAGAGATAGCTAAGAATAGGCAAATTTCAAACCTCAAAAACTGGCCTCAAAAACTACATCTGCAAAGAGGCTCAAATTTATTTTTATTTATTTATTTTTTTTAAAGATTTTATTTATTTATTTGAGAGAGAGAGAATGAGAGAGAGAAAGCACATGAGAGGGGGGAGGGTCAGAGGGAGAAGCAGACTCCCCGCCGAGCAGGGAGCCCGATGCGGGACTCGATCCAGGGACTCCAGGATCATGACCTGAGCCGAAGGCAGTCGCTTAACCAACTGAGCCACCCAGGCGCCCCAAGAGGCTCAAATTTAATTGGAAGAGACTGGAGAGCAATGCATGCCTCAAGGCATTGTTGAAAATAATAAAGCAATGAGTTGGCAATTAGTGAAGGCTAACAACTGGATGTAATACCAGCAGAAACAGCTCAACAGAGAGAACAGAGAAAGAGACAGAAAGCCTTGCTAAAACTACTGTCCCAAGGCTAACTGTGCATGTGCCCAAGGCTATACTCTGAGGATTAACACTAGAGGTTTCACACTGGAAAGGAAATAGGTTTCACTAGAATAACCAGGCATGTCACTAAATGAATAAAGAAGCAAATTATACCAAGCCCCAGAGAGGTGGGGGGAGCGAGGAAAATAAGTGTTCAGAGTTGATACAATATACTATCTAAAATGTCCAGTTTTTACCAATTATGAGATATGCAAAGAAACAGGAAAATATCTATACACAGTGGGGAAAAGCAGGAAACAGAAACTACCTGAGAAGTCTCAGATGTCAGATTTAACAGATGAAGACTTCTAAGCAGCATTATAAATATGTTCAAAGAACTAAAGGAAACCATGTTTAAATAAATAAAGTATGATATAAATGTCACACCAAATGAAGAATATCAATAAAGAGATAGAAATTATAAAAAAGCACCAGATAGAAATTCTGGAGTTGAAAAGTATAATAACTGAAATAAAAAATTCACCAAAGGGGCTCAACAGTAGACTTTAACTAGCAGAAGGATCAATGAACTTGAAGATAGATTGACAGACATTATGCAATCTAAAGAACAGACAGAAAAATGAAGAAAAATTAACAATGCCTTAGAGAAATGTGAGAGACGATGAAGCACAACAACATGCACATAACGGGAGTACCAGAAGGCAAGGAGAGAGAGAAAAGAGAAAAAAATACTCAAAGAAATAATGGCTGAAAATTTTTCAAGTTTGATGAACTACATTAATCTACATGTCCAAGAAGCTGAACTAACTCCAAGTAGGATAAATGTAAATCCACACCCAGATACATTGTGCCCTAAAAATGCTTAAAGACAAAAACAAAGAGAAAATCTTCAAAGAAAACATTAAACAATATTTAATAAGCATTGGTTGAAAAATTATTGTGTCCAAGTATAAAATACAACGCAAACATTTAAATGATAGTTAGATATATTTTGTTAAGGCAGTACAGTATTTCCTTTTGCAAGTAAAAAAAAGGCAGGTTGTAAAATATATATAGTATGCTTTTTTTTGTAGTAACAAATACATTTATATAGGTATATAAAGCACTTAGCACATTAACTGTCAATCACAGAGTAAACATTCCAAAGACAGTAGCAATTCTGGATCGGTTGCTGCAGTTGTATTGTGACCTTTGTAAAAGTGACCAGGCTAGATATTATCTTCAGATTTTGCTAGTCATTGAGAAAAGATATTATTACCCAAATCTACTGCACTTAACTGAAATGTTTTCCTACTTCAGCTTCTGTTGAGTGAAAATAATGACAATGACACCAGTTCTCACTCCCTAGGGAGGCATGCCCTGCCCAACAGCTTAGTTCTAAATCCACATAAGAATTTCTCAGACTTGGGGAACATAAGGAATAGCATGGAGGACATTAGGAGAAGGAAGGGAAAAATGAAGGGGGTTGGGAATCGGAGGGAGAGATGACCCATGAGAGACTATGGACTCTGAGAAACAAACAGGGTTCTAGAGGGGAGGGGGGAGGGGGCATTGGTTAGCCCGGTGGTGGGTATTAAGGAGGGCACGTGCTGCACGGAGCACTGGGTGTTGTACGAAAACAATGGACCGTGGATCACCACATCAAAAACCAATGATGTACTGTATGGTGACTAACATAACATAATAAAATTAAAAAAAAAGAAAGAAAGAATTTCTCAGACCATGGGAGGGGAGAGAAATGGGCTCTCTTGCTCCAGAGCGTCCTTCACCAAGATGGGGCTGTTGGCTACCAGCTACTTACAGGCCCCACGTTAGCTACAAAAACTGCTGCCAAGTTGGCCTGTATTTCTCCCTTTCCTAAATCCCACCCTGCTCCCTTTCCCTGTCCAATTTGGGAACGCTCTCCTGTGAGGATACTTTCTTAGTTCTTGTAGGTCAGGCAGGTACTGGTTCCTCTCTGTTTTCGTCTACCTATAGCTAAGCCTTGTCTGACGTTTTTGCCCAACATCACTAAAGTCTGACTCCAGGGTTGAGTGTCAACTAGACTCTTACAGTGTCCCTTATGTAGCTAACCCTTGGACCAGATCTCAGGTTTTTACAAAATCCTGAGACCTGCACAGTTTACTCTGACACCCCTACTATTCCCACCACCATTCCCTCCACTTAAATCACCTAAAAAATATAGGGCCATAAAATCAAGAACCATCTGGTTGACTTCTCACAACAAGACAGATAACACCAACAATGAAGTATTCTGTTTATTTCTGTTTAATTATAGCACCATTATTCCAATAGTATTGTCCTTTGTTTCTCCTACCAAAATAATAAATTCTAACCATTCATAATTTAACTCAATTTAAAGAGATGGCCTAGGAAACCAACTCATATATTATATTTTTTCTGTGTGGGAAAAAGTGTTCAGCAATTGCTTATATAAATTGGCAGTATTCAAAGTATTGTCCTCAATGAACCTAATTATCCTAACTTTCGGAGTGTTTATAAACTTCTGGAACCTAAACTACTTTTAAGAGAGACTTATCTGTAGTTGACTGCTATAAATAAATGAATCCCAAAAGGTCTAACAGATTGCAGAGAGAGGAAAGGTTACAATGGGCAAACATTAACAGATGAAATATAATTAGTATTATACCAATTCTTCATTAAGCATTATAAATATAATATGTACAACTATTAGTGCTAAAACAAAACACCTGTCAATTATTCACAAGTGTTTCCAATTGTAAGAAAATATTCCACAGTAAACAGATGCTACATACAGAGATTCAGAAAAAAATTCTCAACCCCATTCAATCTAATTTTTCTAAGAGTGTCTCCCAAAGATTACTCATCACACTTACGTATCTGCCACTATAATTAATAGTTCTCTGTTATTCTTTCCACTTTAGGTTCAGCAGTAAAAATTTCATTACCAGATAAGCTCATTTTGATTCAGATACAACCAAGGTAATTACTAAATTCATAATAAGATGGTTATTTGGGGTCAGGATGATGATAAATCCTTAGCTTGTACTTGCTGAATACTTAATAATCTCTGCAAGGAGAGCTGATCTAATGCTTACACAAAATATATTAAAATTCTCCTGTATTTTTATATTTGGGAGGTTTTAGATTTTTTAAGTTTTGTCTGAGTCAGGTATTATTTTTATAAACCTAAAACATTATAGCAATACTATTACTATTATTCTATATCCCTATAATTCTGATATTCCTGATAATTTCTATATTCTTTACGATAGTCCTATAATTCCCATATTAGGAATATTCCTATAAATCTTTATGAAATACTAGGAGTAGTTTTTTAAAAAAATAACTACGATAGACACAACTGAGACAAAAAGACTTTACTTTACTCCTCTGTCTGTGGGTACTGTTGCCCAAGTTTCTGGAGTGACACATCTGATTTGGCAAGCAGATGTAGATAACCGTCCCAAAGAGCCAGCTTTCTTGCTACATGTAATGCCAAAGGCTTAACGATGATCTTCATAAATTAATTTAGTCTTAATTCAAATGACATGATGTAAACATCTTTCTGGCATAGCATGTAATTTTAATCATGAAGAAATTACATATTTGAATCTATTTTTATTTTTTTGAAGATTTTTATTTACTTGAGAGAGAGCATGGGGGTGGGTGAAGGGGCAGAGGGAGAGGGAGAAGCAGACTCCCCACTGAACAGGGAGCCCCACAAGGGGCTGGATCCCAGGACCCCGGGATCATGACCTGAGCTGAAGGCAGACACTTAACCGACTGAGCCACCCAGGTACGCCTGAATCTTTTTTAAATGCCCATAATAATAAAAAAATTAAGTATTAAAAGAGATGTAAATAGGAACTCAAATCCAATCCAAAGCCCAAGACTGATCTCAAACTGAAGAAAGCACTCTAAAAAGAGCAAGAAGACTCTTCCTCAGGGGCAGGAATCCTATTATTTTTTAAATTTTATACCCTAAGGGCTATTACATAGTCACTGGCAAATAGTAGATGCTCAATAAAGCAAAATTTAAAGAAACTCATTCCCCTGAACATACCTTTGTGGTTTTTGTCTATTATTTTGGTTTTGGTTTTGGGGGAGGGTATTAGGGGAAGGTTATGATTAGAGAAAATACGATAGGTAAATTGGAAAAGACCATCAGGGTAGAAACAATGAAAAAAAAACAAAACAAAACACTGAAGACCTAGAAATGAATAATCCCAAGAGTGAATTGAAGGGACAGAATGGATGGTTATCTGCCATAGCCAGACCTAATGTTGACAGTGTTCTCTCCCCCTTGGGAGGCACCAGAACAAGAACATGGGTAATGACCCTTATGAAAATCCAAAGGGATATCCCCTGTCGTGCTTACTTTTCCCTAACCACGGGAAATGTAACTTTCTACTTTACCCTCTTTAGAAGAATGAAGTAGACATAATCTTTCACATTGTTCATCTTTGAAAGCTCAGAACTACTTAAGTTGATTTGCATACAATAATTATTTACTTAATTAACAGGCTCTCAGCTAGATTGTCCTTTCAACCCTTAACAAGCTAAAAATTATATGATTCCTCTTTAAAGGAAAAGAGATTTTCCCTAAATAGGATCGATTGCTAAAAATAGAATACAATTTTCCACATGGCTTCTGCACTGAGATTTAAACTGGTTCCATGACAAGGAATGAGAAATTCCTTTGGTACAAGAGCTCAGATAAATGGAGAAATCTCAGATGCACCTATCATTGAAAACCCAGAAATTTTTTCATCTAAGTTTATTCTTAAAAGCTAGTATCTTCAGTAAAAATCCTTATAAGTGTCAAGAAGAAAAAAATAAAGCCATACATTCCCCACAGAGGTGGAAGCTGATCTTAAATAAAATAAAGCACAGTGTTTAGGATTACAAATTATTTATTTATTTATTTATTTATTTATTTATTTATGATTTTATTTATTTATTTGACAGAGAGAGACACAGCGAGAGAGGGAACACAAGCAGGGGGAGTGGGAAAGGGAGAAGCAGGCTTCCCGCTGAGCAGAGCCCGACGTGGGGCTTGATTCCAGGACCCTGGGATCATGACCTGAGCCGAAGGCAGACGCTTAACAACTGAGCCACCCCGGTGCCCCACAAATACTTTATTTAATAGGCTAGCAGAAACCTATTAACATTTAATGTTTATGATACATTAAGAACTTTTCTTTGTGGTTCAAGAAGAAAAAAATCCAAACCAACCAATTATCTATAAATAAAGAGAATTTTTGAAATCAATATAATGGAAATAATCAAGTTCCAGATCCAAAAAACCCTCCTTTACTCTGGTCAAAGAATGACTCATACTTCAAAAGGATAAAGTGAGTGGATGTAGCAAGTAAATGAGCCTTAAAACGAAACGCATTGTTCTCTCAGTGCAGCAGATGTATACATCATCTGGACTAGCCCACTGCCCACTCACCAGATGTCTGACTTTGTGTTGTAGCCTTGGTGTTTCAAAGCCTCCGGGCTCATGTAATGGGGAGTTCCAGTTAAAGTGGTGGCTAGATCACAGGATCCCATTAGGAGTCGAGAAACTCCAAAATCCCCTTGGAATAATAATTAATTTTTATGAATACTTTAAAGCAATGAAAATCAGCTTGGAAATTAACAACTGGCTAATTTGACAATTTTAATATGCAATGACTCATACCATTTAAAGGGAAAGAAAAGAAAAATGGTATCTTTTAAATTACATAATGCTGGTGAATAGCTTTAAAAACATAGGCCTTATAGGAGAAGGAAGACTGAGCCAGGAAAGTGAATTATGTAAGCTAAAGCTTTTTATTTCTGGAATTACGGAGAACCAGCAACTTGAAACAAAAAGCTATTTCAGGTCTGCCTAACAACAAGCAAAATTATTCTGGAGGGCTGAATTAATGATTTGTGATTTCATCCAAGCGGGGAGAGTTCGTTCTTCATTTACAATGAAGAAAAGATTTCAAATAATAGACCTGAGACTCTTCAAGAACATGACTATAAAAATGTGAATCCATTAACTTCTCTTTACTCATCTAACTAGTCGCATGCTTTTAGACTTTCCCTCTCTAAGAACATCTTACAGAAGAACGAACAATCCAGTAACTGTTATGAGTGGAGGTACAGTTCTGAAGAAGAACTAAAAATTAACAAATCCATGATACCAATATTTTAATTATCTGTGATAACTGCTAATTGCTTGCGATAAAATAAACAGGAAACCTGTACTAATTAACCAAGTCAGTAAAACAACTAACTACTTGCAAAGTGCCTGGCATAGAGTAGGAGCTCAAAAATTATTAGTTCAATCTATGAAGTACATAGCAAATGTCTCACACTTCAATTTATATCAGATACTCAGAAACAAAATAATTGGGTTTTGTTGGCCCCACCCAAGTAAAAACAAAAGTTTGAGAAGTTAAAATAAACCAGTGATTACTCTAACACTTCTAGGTACTATATATTTCCATGTGATATACTGATAACATCTAGAATATATTCTCCAATGTTTCTAGAATACATATTTTTAAAAATCTTACCAATTTTAAGCAGATTGTTTTTCAGAAATATATTCTTTGATTTCAAGTCTCGATGAAGTATCCTCCTACAAAAAGGCAAAAAAGGACATAAAATTTCATGCAAAATATAAAAGTTTTGATTTCTAATATAAATAATATACATGGATATAGCTACAAATCCATAGCATTTTCTAGTTCTCCTGAGGAAACAGGAGTTTTAAAAACAGTTTTAAAGTCAGCAGAACATGTAGTTGGGAAAAGAGTGATGTGGTTTACACTATTTCAATAGGCCAAATTTTATTGTGTTTCTGTAGCATGATCTACATAGTACTGTATCTACTAACCATCCACTCAGTTGATAGACCAGTTATCATAAAGCTTTGTAATCTATTATATACAATCTATTACATATTATGTTATATATAAATATATATGTGAAAAGTATTTATGTAATACATATTTTTATAGAACATCTATAGTTATATGTTCTATAAATGTTATATATATATAACCTATTATATATATTAAATCCAAATATTCAGGTTTTATGTATTTGTAGAAATAATAATGATGATGATATTTAATAATAGATAACATGTATAAGCCAGTAATATAAATTATGTCAGTTAAGACTTTTGTTTCTGGAATTACAGAGAACTAGACAACTTGAAAACATTTACCTAAAAAACATCCAAAAAATGTGGAATAAAGTCTATAAATATCTTCACATATGCACAGCTGAGCTTACAAGAAAATGAAGCAAATCCCTGAGGGTTTATACAAACAGAAAACTGAAAAGCAGAGTGGGCAGTAGGTACTGATTTCTCAGCTGCCCTAGGGGGTTGTGCTGAGCTCAGTAAGCAATGGTATGGCTTTAATGGCCTCATAGAAGCAAGAGCCAAGACCTTGAACCCATGTAATGTGAAGAATTGGAATATATAGATACAAATATGTCAGAATCCCATATGTGGTTTGTACCTTACCTGAAAGAATGACCTAAGAAACATCCACTCACAAGTAAACAAAATGACAAGAAAGTTGATCTGTACAGGTCTGAACTTCTGAGCGGAGAAAAAAATATCTCTCTTCTTATTCCATAATCATATCTCTCTGCTCACTCACATTTGGGATTCAAATATGCAATAGCTGTATGGCTTCAGAAATCCCAAGCCAAGAAATTAACATAAAAATTGGTTCTCAGCTGCTTATACACTCTTGGGGCATCTGGCAGAAGCAAATGCAAACTAAGAGTCAGCAGATAACACACAGTGAAATTACACCCCTGAGATTTTCAGATAATCTAAAAGGATTCAAACTATAAAATAAATATATTTTAAGAGATTAAAATCATAAAGAAAGGAATGGAAAAACATAAGATAGAAAAAGGATACTATCCAAAAAAAGATGATGCTGATTTGAAAACCAACCAAATAGAATTTTTAAGGAAAAATGTGATTGAAATTAAAAATGCAAGAATAAAACCTCAGCTTCCAACTATGATGAAGTAAGCCTATTTCACACTAAATCTCCCACTTTCCACAGCTGTGCAGAGAACACTGAAACATTTGAACAACGTAAAATCTGAGTAAAATTTAAAAAACAAAACAAAACAAAAAAAACAGTAGGTCTTTGAAGATGTCAGAGATCAGCTAAGGCAAACAAAGGCAGTCAGCACTTGAGCAGCCAGACCCTGGAAAGAAAGGGAATGCTCTAGATGAGCCAAACATTCTTCATGGTGTGTTCCTCTCAGGGCAGTTGACATAAGCAGAATGCCCTGGCCTAAAGCTTGCAGAACTTTTCCTGGGCTCACAAGACAAAAATTACAGTTCAGGGCTACAAAGGCAGCCAGGACTTGAGGGGAAATTTTTCCAGTAAAAAAGGGAACAAAAGAGAAGTGAGTCTGACATTCTGTGTGGCTTTTACCCTTGAGGCACTTACTAAATCCTAAGTTGTTCAGGGGAAGACATTAAGGAGAAGGTGACTGCTAAGAGGTTAAAAACTAAGCAGAGTTTTCAGGAGATTCACAAAGATAAAGAAGGGTCTTGGAATCCCTCAAGGACTACTTCTTAGATATAAAGGCAAACGGGAACTAGGCCAGCCTTCACAAAGTCTGAAACCAGCCTTAAACCAACTCAGCCCCCCATTAGTTCAAGGTGATCTGCCCTTACTATAAGTACCACCCAGAAAAACATTAGATCCTCTCCAGAAGAAGATAGTATCACCCAACATCTCTCCACTATTTCATATATATTGTCCACCATTCACTCAAAAACCAGAAAAAGAAAGCAGGGAAAGGAGAAAAAGGTTTGTAACAAAATACAATGGTAGAAACATTCCATACATTGTTAATCACAATGGACTAAAATCATGAATTAAAGCACAAAGAAACAGGACTAAGCTTTTTTTAAAAGCACTTATTATAAAGAACACGCTTTTTTTTTTTTTTTTAAAGATTTTATTTATTTATTTGACAGAGAGAGACACAGCGAGAGAGGGAACACAAGCAGGGGGAGCGGGAGAGAGAGAAGCAGGCTTCCCGCTGAGCAGGGAGCCCGATGCGGGGCTGGATTCCAAGACCCTGGGATCATGACCTGAGCCGAAGGCAGACGCTTAACAACTGAGCCACCCACTCACCCCAAGAACACAATTTTTAAAAAAAATGTAAGGACATAGGTTGAAAGCAAGAGGATTGAAGAGATATTCTAGGCAAAAGAAAGCTGGTAAAAAGCAGTATTAGGTAAATTAAGGATAAAGAGTATCGCTACAGGGGCACCTGGGTGGCGCAGTTGGTTAAGTGACCGACTCTTGATTTCGGCTCAGGTCATGATCTCAGGGTTGTTGAGATCAAGCCAGGCTGGGGCTCCGCACTGGGCATGGAGCCTGCTTAAGATTCTTTCTCTCCCTCTCCCTCTGCCCACGCCCCTGGCCAACACCTCCCCCCACAGGCAGGGGCACTGTCTTTCTTTCTTTCTCTCTCTCTCTCTCTCTCGCTCTCTCCCTCTCAAAAAAAAAAAAAAAGTATCACTACATAATAAAGAAATCCAATAATTTATTGAGAAAAATTTTATTTATTTATTATTTTAGAGAGAGAAAGAGAGCAAGGGGGAGGGGAAGAGGGAGAGAGAGAATCTTAAGCAGGTCCAACCTCAGCACAGAGCCTGATGCGGGGCTCAATCTCATGACCCTGAGATCATGACTAGAGCAAAATCAAGAGTTGGATGCTTAAGCAACTGAGCCATCCAGGTGCCCCTATTGGGAAAATTTTTAAATTCTGTACTTGTCTACAACTTATGACACAAGCTTAGATACATTATGAAAAATTAATAAAAATTTAAGGAGAAATTGACAAATCCACAATCATAGTGGGAACTTTAATATATTTCCCTCAGTATGTATGGTGATTAACATAATAAAAAAATTCAAAAAAAAACCCATATTTCCCTCAGTAATTAATAGATTCAGTAGGCAAAAAAATTAATAAGGATATAGATTTTAGTAAAACAATTATAGATTTGAAAAACACAATTAGCTTGAGCTAATACACATAAATTGAATATTTCATCAAAAAACATAAAAATACATGTTGTTTCAGACACACATGGAATATTTTCAAAAACTGACAATGAACTAATCAATAAAGCAAGCATCAACAGATTACAAAGAATCAGCACCATACAGTTCACACACAGCACACATATAGTTCAATGAAGTTACATTAGAACCCCATCAGGTGCTTAGAACAGTCGCGCAGTGACTGGTGAAGACAAAGTCTCCGAGTTTATGAAGTTTTCTGGTAAGGCAAACAGGCAGAAAACAACTAAATGAATATATATATAATACAATGTCTGCTAACTTAATGCTATTAAAACAATAAAGCAGAGCAAGAAGCTAAAGACTAACCAGAGTAGGGAGATGCCAGTTTATAGTTGAGATCAGGTGGTCAGGAAGGCCTTGGAGAAAGTGACATTGGAACAGAGATGTGAATGAAGCTATGGGATGAGCCATGGTTGTGGTGGTTGTTACTGTTACTGCTCATACTTCTATTGTTATTGCTACCACCAATATAGCAAAAGGGGAGTTGTGTGAGGCTATCAAGCAGAAATGAATGATGAACTATAGGGAGTGGTTTAAACCCCATCATCCTTCCCCCCTCACTCTTGAACACCCCACTCCCTGCTCAAGACTCTCCATGACCCCTACTGTTGACTGAATCAAGACGGCTTCACATCTGGAGTCTTCCATTTCTAGCCTCCTCTTCCACCTATTTATTCATACAAAAAAAAAAATCTAATGAAGGAATAAACATTTAGTTATATATTTGAAGTACCTTTTAAAAGGGGAAAAAACTCAAGAATAACTACAAGCCATGAAAATATGGGCTAAGAAATGGTCACATCTCTGTTGAAGCCAACAAGGCACTTGCTTTATCTTAAATGCAGCACACATGTTTCTTCCTTTATGTCACTGCTCATTTTAAAACTCCTTCCTCTTTCATCTCTGCTTCTCAGAATCCTGTCTGTCCTTCAGGATTGTATTGGATACAAACTTCATGTACCTCCTTGGAGTCCCCTGACTACCCCCTTCCTTCCAAAGGCGCTGGTACTGGAGGCCAATTAGTCACTTGCCTGGGGATGCCAGGCCCTCAGGCTCCTGCCACATCTGGACTAGGATGAAACACCACACTGTGGGACATGGAATCAAGCATTCCAATTGGCAATGTAAGGAACTAGATGACACAGCCTAAAAGTGCAAGGGAGTTAACTCCTTTGGAGTAGACCAGTGGGAGACAAGACGAGAAAGAAGCTAGGCAATCATTTTCTCTTTTTCTCCCTAAGGCATGCTACCCCTGTGTTTATAAGCCATACAAATATCCCTGCCAGGCAACCTGCTATTGTCTTTCTCCAGCTCTTTGTGAATTGATGGCCAGTACAGTAACACACACTTCTCTGCTTCACATCCTCACCTCATTTCAATTTGTCCTCATTCTCACCACCCTGGGTCTATACCACCCAGGACAGCATCCCAATCCTTGCCCTGGGTTGTTTCCTAGAGGCCCAAGCTTAGAAAAGTATCCCCCTGTATAACTTTCTTTCTTTCTTTTTTTTTTTTTAGGTTTTATTTATTTATTTGACAGAGAGAGACACAGCGAGAGAGGGAACACAAGCAGGGCGAGTGGGAGAGGGAGAAGCAGGCTTCCCACCAAGCAGGGAGCCCGGTGAGGGGCTCTGTCCCAGGACCCTGGGATCATGACCCAAGCCAAAGGCAGACACTTAACAACTAAGCCACCCAGGCGCCGCCCCCCTGTATCACTTTCTTAACCACTATTCCTACTACTATCAGCAAGTTAGACAAGTTAGTCTCCCACTTCTGTTCTTCTTTTCACACCATATTCTACAATTGACCGATCACTCTTGCTAAATCCTAAGCTCTACAAGGTCTGTATCTTACCTGACTATATTATCCCCTGTACCCTATAAATATTTAATTAAACTGGTAGGTTAAACTTGATTGAATCCTTGGGTGTACAGGTGCCTCAACTTTTCAAACTATTTTTGATTGACATTTTTCCAAAATGGACTATATAATTCCCTGACATCACAAAGGATAGTTTTTAACAATTCATGATTATAATATGCATCAATTACTATGGTGTATCTAATGGTCAGGCCTATACAGGAGACCCCAATTTGAGAGCAGTATTCCTGAGACTTAGGCTGGGAATGGGCATGTGGCTTTACAAAATTAAATCTTGCCCTAACTTAAAAACCTTCCATGGGTCTTCACTGCTTCCAGAATAGAATGTAAAATCCTATAAGTGGCCTGTAAGAAACTAGAAGATCTGGCCATATTAATGCCTCCAAAAGCCTTAGCAAAAACTCAGGCCAGGTCTGTATCACCTTTTACTCTTCCACACTGTTCTCTACTCATGGTAGAGGCTCGATAAATGTATGTTAACTTTAGAAACACTATACCGGGAACAAAAGTGAGTACCATCTTGTGGGGCTCATTTATTAATCCTAAAAAACAATGAGTGCCAACTACATGCTATGTGCTATATAACATAATGTGAAAAATATAAAGATTCATAAGACAAGGCCATGTATCCCATAATGCCCAATCAGGTTGGAGAGATAAAGGAAAAGTACACAAATAACTATAAAAGATGGGAGAGGGGAACCCAGTTCTCATCAATTTATTAAAAATTATTTATGGGTTAGCCTGGTGATGGGTATTAAAGAGGGCATGTTCTGCATGGAGCACTGGGTGTTATACGCAAACAGTGAATCGTGGAACACCACATCAAAAACTAATGATGTAATGTATGGTGATTAACAGAACGTAATAATTTAAAAATTATTTATAATTAAAATAGTTACCAATATAGACATTCACATTCAGAAGGAAACCTCTCTCCCAACAAATGATTGCTCTTATGTACATGCCCACGAAATTGTACTGTTATCAGTTAACACTAGAAATATCAGGTATAAAAATAATTGGTTTTTTACCATTACAATTAGTGATAATGTAGGTGTAGCAATGTTACCTCGGTACAGTGGTCAGACCTCTGTCATCCAGAGCAAAGCTGTAAATCATGACTGAGGAGCAGGGCCAAAGAAAAGCCACTCAGAAAGTCCATCTACTTTACTTCATGGAGACAAATAGCCACACACTCAAACAGGGAATGCAATTAGAATTGTACATAAAAAGAATTGAGAATGATGCCAGGAGTTTCCTCTAATTCAAATAATCTTTATTCTCCTAAAGGCTTTGGAGAATTACAGAGGAATAAGCAATGCTTTCAAGAATGGAGAGGAAAGGGAAAAATAAAAGTGGACAACACAGGTCTGGGCCACTTCTCAGGGCAAATAACCCCCAGTGCTATCACCTAAAGCGCTATGCTGCTATACTTATGTCTACTCTGGAGATGGGAAAATCAAGGCCTAGAGAGGCTAAAGAATTGCCCACGTATGAATTTGCCCAATAACTTGCCTATGAGTACAGACAGGTCTATATGACTCCACAAAGTATCATAGTTCTGTTTTACTCATGGTAAATGTTCAATAAATGTATGCTGATTTTAAAAGCACTATCCTTGGCACAAAGATGAATACCATCTAGTGGGGCTCATTCATTAATTTTAAAAAAATAGAAACTTCCCCCCCCCCCAAAAATAGAAACTTTCCTTTTAATAAATATTCTCTCCTGCCTTCTTATATTCCCACAACATCTAGAGCTGGGCTCTGTGTAAGTATGATGTTGACTACTTAAAGATTAAAGGCAAAACAATTATATTTAACAAATAGAGGGTTAAATAAAATTTGGCCTCTTCTGTGCCCACTCTTGGGGTTCCCTTGGTATCGCAGGAACTATTAAGCACCCACACAATGATCATTCTCTTGTTCTTCTCCCTTGATATCGGAACCCCATGAGCCCTGGGGAGGCTGGGCCCTCCTCAGTCTTGGTAGGTAAGGGCAATGAGGAGGGAAGGGAGTGAATGTGGAGGATATTATGGGAAATAAATTGAGGTAATCTCTTTTCCCTTTGGGGTGATTGGCTTAGGTATATGGTATGACCAAATTCTAGCCAATGTTGAAGTATAATTTTCAAAAAGGTAAAATTATGAATATTATGAAAATATAAAATGAACACATGTCAAGGATTTTGTTCCACTCATTAATCAATGAGGAAACTAGTAATATGTTAAAACAGAGTCAGAGTCTTTGACAAGCTAAATTATTTACAAGAGGATAGCTGGGTTAGGTACAAAACTGATTAGTGGCCAACAGGGCCGTAAACCAGATTCCCAGAGTTGTCTGTTCCAGTGAACAAAAAATATTTGCATCTCTTCTAGACAAAAATATTCAAGTTAACCTCTACTTCTACAGAGTTACAAAATAGCCCAGATGATAGGAAACTAAGTCCAGCCTTGTGCTCAAAGAATACTCAGTAATCTCTTCTGCCCTTTCTAAATTTTGGAAATTTTTTCTAACAATGAAATGTAAGTCTGCTGGAAGCTTGTAGGAAATAGTTCCATACTTTTATAAAAGATGAAAAAAGAGGGTGACATATGGCCCTTTTATCTTCTTTGGCTTTTGGTTACTGTTGTATGGGGGTGGGTGATACGTGGTGGTGCTTCAGCCCTCGGGGCAACTACAAGGGGACAAGCCCAATTACAAAAGCCAACCATGCTGAAAATGGTAGTAAAGAGATAGAAAGAACTTGAAGTATTGCTGAGCCACCAGTGTCAACCACCCTCTTTGGACACTTCTTGTTAGGTGAGTTAATGAATTTTCTTTATGATTTAAGCTGCTTCTGTTACTTGCACTTAAAAGCATCTTAAGTTGATTCACTTGGTCCCTGCAGCTCTTAATATGAGATCTGAGGAGAGGGTACTGGTTCTCTTCCAGCTACGAGTACCAGGGAGTCCGAGAATCTAAGGGTTTAGAATTTGGAAGAGTGAGCTTGGTAGGTGACCAGGAGACTGGGTACTATAAACTTGGAATAAGTAATACATTCAAGAGAAACTTACCCAGTGACACCTAGACAAGGAGAAGATGAGTTTTAGATAATAATGCATTGATAGCCCTCAGATATATAAATATGTAAGTATGTAAATCAGCACTAAGTATTTTAAGAAAAAGGCAAACAATGCGTTAGAAAACAGTTATGAGAAGTAATTGGCTGGCACCACTCCAATGAAATAATAAATTCTATATAATAGACAAGATATCACACTATTTGGCAAATTTGGTTAAAGTATAATTTACTGGCTTTCTGGTTACAGTAAGCAAAAATAGTTCCAGCAAGAAAGTCTTGTCATATATTTAGTTACTATCCTTTCCTTTGAAGCATATAAAAATCAAATCCAAGAAATAACAAGTTGACTAGTAATACAGGCAACTTATATAAAAACCCTTCTTCTAAAAAGCTCAAAGTAGCCCCCTTCATCTATTACATCATATGTCCCATACCATGTACATGGTACATTTCTAAGTTTCCTGATGCCCAAGAGAGATAAGTGACCGGCTAAGATTAGATGACAGTTGTGCTCAAATACATGGCAGAACTCCTGCCTTTGTCTCCTCCATCAGGCCATTTTCTACATCCTTCAGTCCCCAGGACCACAGGAGAGTGAAGAGAAGTCTGTGAAGGTAGATGGAACAGGTGTTCCTCAGGCTCTCAACCCAAAGTAGGACTGTGGAAAAGACACGCACAATTTAACCTTTCATCTTCCCTTAAGCACTTATCTCCATAGTTTCTAAACCTCAGCTCCCTCTCCACATGTCTGTCCAACATCTGGCAGGGTCTCAGGGTGGACTGCAAACTCTTCTTGCCAAAGGTACTGGCACAAAGAGTACTCCCTGTTGCTGGTCTCTGCCATGTGGCATCCATCCTAGCCCCTGAAGCACCTCCCTGGTAGGCCCTCAAGACCATGACCACCCCTCTGTGTTTTAAGAGAGGGGCAGAGTCAGGCCCCCTTCAAACGTAGCTATTGCCAACACAGCAGGAGCTGCCTACACCTGGCACTGGGGGTGGGAGGGGGGTCTCCCTGAAAAAAAGTGACCTCAGGACATCCTTAAAAAGTAGGAACTGGAAGAAAATAGGATATTACCAGTAACACCACAAAGACCACAGCTTCTTTCTGCTTTTCCATCTTCAAACCTGGGGTAGCACACCACCATCCCCCATCATATTTACTGACCTGGATTTCCAGTAGTGAATTCCTGATGCCACCTCTCAGGGAATATTGGGCCATTCTAGCACAAAATCTCACCAAGCTGTCAGGGAAACTGTGTGGGCTGCCAGGTGATGAGGCAGTCATCTTAGGGAAAGTGTTCCAGCCCTGGTCTCTCCTCCACTGTAAAAGCACCAAAATCAGCAAGGCCTCAAGACCACCAGTAAATGGGCTCTCTGCAGAGAGGCTGCTCTGACCTTTATCCTAAAAAATCTAGGCTAATTGGACTCCTCCCCCTTCAACAGGAATGCGTTTGGGTTTTTTGTTTGTTGTTTGCTTAGTGGTTTCCAAATTAACATTGGGGCAAAAAAAAAAGATGAGCAAGCATTGCCTCTGCCCCCAAGGAATTCCCTTATGCCCAATTCTGCTGTGGTGTCCAGAGATGATGATATTTCAAACATTAGCCAATTAATTGGACCAAAGAGAAGAAAGGCTACAGGATTGCACTTTGAGAGACTGGGTGGTTCTAGCTTTGTCCAAGGTTCCAAAGGCCCTCAACTACTGGACCAGCCTATGGAACCTTGAAGGAGTTGGTAAAGAGCTTCAGAACACAAACACCTTTATAAAAGTTACATCCCTCTGTGCCAGAGGTTCAGGCCCACCGGGAGGAATGAGTTTTAGTACTACATTCTCAAGATAGCTTATAGTGAACTGTGAATATATTCAGCTTGTGGCATCACTATTTTTGTGTTCATGTGTTTATGCCATATGCTATAGATTTAGCATATTATAAATGTATAAATAAACCAAATTAAAATAAGTACAGGACAGCTCCAAAGGAGGAAACAAAATCTTTATTTCTTCTGTAACCTCATTTTTCTTAGCTTTTCCAGGATCTTCTTGATCTCCTCTGCTGGTGCACTACATTAGTCAGGGTTCGCCAGAGAAACAGAGCCAATAGGCTATAATACAGATATAGATTTAGATAGAGATAGATATGGTGATTTATGATGAGGAATTGGCTCATACAATTATGGAGGCTGAGAAATTCCACAATCTCCAAGTGGGAGACCCAGGGAAGCTGGTGGCATAACTCAGTGTGAGTCTATAGACCTGGGAACCAGGGGAAATCCACAGTCTAAGTCTCAGTCTGAGGACAAGAGAAGATGAGATAAGTCCCAGCTCAAGGCAGGAAAATGGGGGCAAATTCCTCCTCTCTGCCTTTTGTTCAAGTCAGGCCCCCAAGGGATTAGATGGTGACCAACCACATTGGAGAGGGCAATCTACATTACCGAGTTCACGGATTCAAATACTGATCTCATCAGAAACACCCTCACAGACATACCCAGAAGCAATGTTTAATCTGGACACCGCATGGACCACTCAAGTTGACACATAAAATTAACAATCACCTGCACTAAAATAATTTGCAAGGCATTTGCAACAGAGGAGCAAAACCTAACTTCTTCTTTTTTTTTAAGATTTTATTTATTTGACAGAGACAGAGAGAGATGGAACACAAGCAGGGGGAGTGGGAGAGGGAGAAGCAGGCTTCCTGCTGAGCAGGGAGTGCGATATCGGCTCAGTCCCAGGACCCTGGGATCATGACCCAAGCCGAAGGTAGATGCTTAATGACTGAGCCATCCAGGGTGCCCCAAAACCTAACTTCTTCACGTGTTGTTTCCAAGGTAATCTTCATAACTCATAACCTATGTAATTTTCAAAATACATTTTAATATATACTATAGACCATATTGGCTATGGTTTGAAAGATTTGATTTGAAAGCTGAATGAAGCATTGTGGTAGTCTGTACTCCTGTTCCCAAACAGTCACACCTCTTGTGACTTACAGTGAATGTTCCCTTCAGGAGAAATAGGCTCCTCCACTCTTCTGACACTGGGCTTGGTCATGTGACTTACTCTGGTCAAAACATGTGAGCAGATGGGGTGATTGTCATGTCTGAGCAGGACCGTCAAGAGCCACGGAGTGTTTCTGCTAACTCTCTTGCTTTTCCTTCTGCCATGAGAAAAGCACGTCCCACGTGGGAGCTGCTCCTTCAGTTTTGATACTGAAATGGCAGGACAGGTAGAGCTGACTCACAGCTGATCTGCAGCTGCCAAATGCAACATGAGCAAGAAATTGTTGTTGTAAGCCACTGAGATTGGGGTTTTTTGTTCATACAACATGACTTCCTTCAGCAGGAAGAGTTTTAGTGTCTTATTCTCAAGGTAGCTTTTAGTAAACCGAACATTCTTAGCTTTATACATCATTATTTGTAAGTGTCTATGCTATATGCTAATAGAATCATTCTTTTGGATTTAAAATGCTTTAAGAACAGATAATTAAGATAACTTCTTTATTTTTTTAATTAATTATTTTTTAAAAATTTCAATTCCAGTATAGTTAAATACAGTATTATATTCATTTCAGGTATACAATATAGTGATTCAACAATTCCATATATTACTCAGTGCTCATCAAAATAAGTGTACTCTTAATTCCCATCACCCATTTCACCCATGCCCCACCCACTGGTAACCATCTGGTAACCAACCCAGTTTGCTCTGGTAACCATCAGTTTGCTCTCTATAGTTAAGAATCTATTTCATGGTTTGTCTCTTTCTCTCTCTCTCTCTTTTTTTTACCTTTGCTCATTTGTTTAGTTTCTTAAATTCCACATATGAGTGAAATCATATGGTATTTATCTTTTTCTCACTGGCTTATTTCATTAGCATTATACTCTCTAGATCCATCCATGCGGTTGCAAATGGCAAGATTTCAATTTTTTTATGGGTGAATAATATTCCAGTGTGTACACACACACACACACACACACACATACCACTTCTTTATCCATTCATCTATCAATGGACACTTAGGTTGCTTCCATAATTTGGCTACTGTAAATAATGCTGCAGGAAACATAGGGATGCATGTATCCCTTTGAATTAGCATTTTTGTATTCTTTGGGTAAATACCCAGTAGTGCGATTACTGGATCATAGGGTAGCCCTATTTTTAATTTTTTGAGCAACCTCCACACTATCTTCCAAAGTGGCTGCACCAGTTTGCATTCCCACCAACAGTTCATGAGAGTTCCTTTTTCTCCACATCCTCATCAACACTTATTGTTTCTTATGTTTTTGATTTTAGCTATTCTGATATTCTGTTATATAAAAGTGGTGAAGTGGGGGTGCCTGGGTGGCTCAGTCGGTTAAGTGTCCAACTCTTGGTTTCAGCTCACGTCATGATCTCAGGCTCGTGAGATCAAGCATGGCGTATCAGGCTCCATGCTCAGCCTGGAGTCTGCTTGAGATTCTCTCCCTCTGTCCCTGCCCCTGCTCATGTTCATGCTCTCTCTCTCTCAAATAAATAAATAAAATCTCAAAAAAAAAAAAGTGGTGAGAGTGGACCTCCTTGTTTTGTTCCTGGTCTTAGGGGAAAAGCTCTCAGTTTTTCACCATTGAATATGATGTTAGCTGTGAGTTTTTCATATAAAGCCTTTATTATGTTGAGGTATGCTCCCTCTAAATCTACCTTATTAAGGGTTTTTATCATGAATCCATGTTGTGCTTTGTCAAATGCTTTTTCTGCATCTATTGAAATGATCATATGGTTTTTATCCTTTCTCTTATTGATGTGATGTATCACACTGATTTGCAAATACTGAAACACCTTTGCAACCTAGGGATAAATCCCACTTGATCGTGGTGAATGATTTTTTTAATGTATTGTTGGATTCAGTCTGTTAATATTTTGTTGAAGATTTTTACATCTATGCTCATCAGAGATATTGGCCTGTAGTTCTCTTTTCTTTTTGTTGTGTCTTTATTTTGTTTTGGTATCAGGGTAATGCTGGCCTAATAGGATGAATTTGGAAATTTTCCTTCCTCTTCTATTTTTTGGAAAAGTTTGAGAAGAATACGTATTAACTCTTCTTTAAAGGTTTAGGACACCTAGGTGGCTCAGTCAGTTAAGCATCTGCCTTCAGCTCAGGTCATGATCCCAGGGTCCTGGGATCAAGTCCCACATCGGGCTCCTCACTCAGCAGGGAGCCTGCTTCTCCCTCTGCCTGCCGCTCCCCCTGCTTGTGTGCTCTCTCTCTCTCTTTCTGACAAATAAATAAATGAAATCTTAAAAAAAATAAATATTTGGTAAAATTCACCTATGAAGCTATCTGGTCCTGGACTTTTGTTTGTTGGGAGTTTTTTTGATTACTGATTCAATTTCTTTGTAGGTAATCGGTCTGTTCAAATTTTCTATCTCTTCCTGCTTCCTTTTTTGGTAGGTTATAGGTTTCTAGGAATTCAACCATTTCTCCTATGTTGTCCAGGAGACAGATTATTTTCTAGAGGAGACATATTTAAAAGTATACAAATTAAATATTGAAAACTAACAGAAGTGAAAAGTAGATGACATATTTATGATTAGGAATAACATATAGCTTTTTCCATTTAAAAACTACTCTGGAGATCACTTGTGGTGAGCAGAGTATAATGCACAAACTTGTCGAATCACTATGTTGTACACCTGAAACTAATATAACATTGTGTGTCAGGTACACTCAAAAAACCTCACAAAAAATAGTCTAGAGATTTGATCAAGATAGTGATAACTGCCTCCCCTTTCCACCTGAAATTCCCAGAAATGTGAGCAATTTTTCAGGAGGAAATTCATAATAGTGCTAGAAAATAGTTATATATGGGCAAGAATTTTCATAAAAGCTCTGAAAGAATGCAAAAAGAAGATCCCCAAACCTAAAACATACAGAAGAATGTTGCCTCCAGATCCCTCTTCCCACAGAAGCAACCAGCTCAATAATAGGCCCTGTATGGTTTTTCTCACTTCCCCATCTCACTCACTCTCCCCACTCACTGGTTTCTGTTTCATGAAATCACCCCCTAGATAAACTAATTCTTATACTCCAGTTTTTGTTTCAAGGTTCTGATATCAGAGGAACTCCAACAGACAAGTTTCGGTGTTTTCCCAATATCCAGGGCCTCACTTATAACTAACTCCCACCCTTCCTTTCTTCCTTCCTTCCTTCCTTCCTCCCTTCCTTCCTTCCTCTTTCCCTCTCTCCCACCCTTCCTTTCTTCTGTCTCTCTCTCTCGCCCTCCCTCCTTCTCTCCTTCCCTCCCTCTCTCCCTGCTATCTTCCCTCCCCCCCTCCCTCTTTCCCTGTCTCACTCTCTCTCCATATTTCACCCAGGATATTCACCATTAAACTCAGCACCACTGCTTCAAATCTATCTTTCCAACTTCTCACTCACCCTTGGGTGATGAAACTTGGGTTCATCCTTGACCTTCTCCTATCACATTTCACATATCTATGTAATTTTAACTCCAGTCATTTGAACTTATCAAGTTAACTGTCATCTTTCCATGTCCTGCCCACTGCTGTCATATTGTTTCAGGTCCTACAACCTCACGCATGGATATTCTAAAAGGTTTCAGACTGATATCCTGAGTTCCCCTCTCTCCCCTCTATAATTTATTACCCAGTCTTCCTGAAGCTCTGATCATAGTTCTACTCAAAAGGTTTCTGTGGTATTATTGTCTGTACTACAAAATAAAGCTCTCTACAACTTCAAGTCAACCTACCTTTCCTCACAACTTCATTCATGTACCCCAAGAGCCATTCCAACTGAACTATACTCATCATTCACTCTAAAAGTGCCAGGACTTCCCAGTTCTGTGCCTTTGCTAACTCTGTTCCCTAATCCTGGAAAGCTCAGACTCATCTTTCACCTTATTCAAAACCTACTTTGGGTCAAATATCATTTCTTCCAAGATCTTCATTGATTCTCCCAAATAGCATCATTATCCCTTTTCTGATCTCCTATAGCACTTAAAGTGTACTTTTCTTGGCATTCTTATCAGTTGTTTTAAATTAAAGTATAATTTACATTAAAATATATAAATCTTAAACTTGATTAATTTATCACCCTTGTAATCATCCATTCGGGTCAAGATATAGAACACTTCCAGTATCCAGGAAGATTCTTTGTGCCCCCTTCCAGTCAAAATTCCCTTCAAAGGTTAATCTCTATTCTGAGATTGGGTTAGTTAATCTCAGATTAGTTTTGCCTGTTTTTGAACTTGATGTAAATGGAGTCACATAGTATGCACTCTTTTGCATCTGGCTTCTTTCACCCATCATGTCTCTGAGATTCATCCAGTCATGCATATCAATTGTATGTTCTTCTTTTATTGCATAGTATTCCATTGTAAGACTATACCACAATTTATTTAACCATTCTATTCTAAATGGACATTTCTCAGCATTTTAGCTATTACAAATAAGGCTTCTATGGACATTTTGTACTTGTCTCTTGTTGGACACAGGTACTCATTTTTCATCTCAGGAAGAGAATTACTGGGTCATAGGGTATTTGAATGTTTATGTTTGGAAGTACGATCAAACATTTTTCTAAAGTGATTATACCAGCAACATAAGTTCCAGTAGCTCCACATCCTTATCAGCACTGTTATTGTCAGAGGTTTTTTTTTGTTTTTATTTTTGTTTTGTTTGCTCTTCTGGTGGCTATGCTTTCATTTCTACATTAAATTACAACCACAAACAACAATATTTACAGAGCACTTAACAGACTGCAAACTTTTTAAATGTATAACATGTCAGTGCATATTCCCTATAGTTCTGTAAGTAAGCAGGGAGAATCCCATTATTATTCCTATTTTATAGATGAGAAAACAAAGGTTCAGAGAGGCTAAGCAGCTTGCCCAGGGCTATAAAGTATGTAGCAGAGACTCTGCAGCTGGCATATCCATCAGGCTATAGGGCTTATAGTTATTTGGGTACATGTTTTATTTCTGCTAGTTTACTAACAGCTCTTTAAGGTTAGGCCTTATTTTTAATTTATCTCTATTTAATAAATGAATAAATGAACTTAAGTATAAAATTAAAATTTCTCTGTCTATACAGAAAACCTTTGCAATAATTGGTTTATAATAACATAATAAATAAGCACCATCGCTTACTACCTGAATCACAAAGGAGGGTATTTCAAGAACACAGATACACAAATATCCAAACAGTTAGCCCCATTTAATGACTTTCTTAAAATGTTGAAGGATTAAAAAAAATATTTTAATCTTCTCTCTGAAGGATTATTTTAAACTCATTTACTTCAACTATTAAGCACACCAAATGTATTGCAAATATTTGGGTTCCTAAATCAACTAGATTTCAGTTTTTTATTTTGTACATAGAACACAAAAAATTGTCACCTTTATATGTGAAGGTGACATGTACATATGTGACATATAGATATACATATTTCCTTATGTATTAGCTAACAAACATGCCATGGAATAGTAAAGAAAAGAAAAGAAATACCAATATAACTGTATACACATATGTCCTACATTCAGCAGCTTTGGGTAGTTTATTAAAAGATTATTTGATATTCTTTTATCACTGTTTCTTAGGATAGTTTGACCTCATTCAAAAGATTGCTATGAGTTGTCAATAAATCAGTGCCTATCTGTATCATCCAGCATGTGTTTAGAAGATACATGGCAAAGCTCAGTATTATCTGGTTACTTTTTATGCATTCAGAAAAAACAGGCAACACATTTGAGCTATCTGACATCCATGGATGGCCAGACCTTGATGTACTCTCTACATTTCAACCTTTTTTCAAGAACAATGTTGCACACACTCCTAAGTTGAAAGATGTACTATGGATATCTCATAGTATCTACTTTTGTCTCTGTATGCTCATCTTTTCAAACATGGTCATACCATCTTATGGGTCTCTAAAACATCCAAAAATTATTACTTTTGACCTCAGGAAAATACAATTAAAAGTTTTTAAAATACACTTTTAAAGCAGAGATTATAATTACAAATTACAGACAACTGAACTCATAAAATATATTTTGACCTTCTGTATCAGATATTTCATGTCAAAACTGACTTTTGGTTTGAGTATTTATCTCTCTGAGGCCTAAGAATATCTTCTGCCTCTATCACTTAGCTCATGGGATGTCACACTGATGCATTCTAAGGTGACCACGAAATTCATTTAAAGCATGCTAGATATTAATAGCTCAAGCTTGTTGAAAAATATGATAAATTCATAGCATGCTTAAAGGTATCTGAGAATTGCTTACAATCACAGGATATGATCAGATATATGAAAATGTGTTTAATACAAGTCTCTGTCTTATATTCAGGGCCAACTTTATTTCTAGAACAACAAAAAATGGCTATTCAAGTAAATCTATATTGAATCATTCAACAGTTTCCTCATGGAAAAGCATGCTGTAGTTGTTTAACTATAGTCATTTACTTTGGGACTTGCTTCCTTTCAATTCCACCCCCAAAAATTCATTTTTCAAGTTCAGACATGACTGTCAAAATCATGTCCATCAGTAACAAATGAACATACCTTTCATGCATGTAGTCAACTCCTAGCAACAGCTGGATAAACCATTCTATTATTTGACTTTCCGGAAAGGTTTTGCCAGCTTCTTTATATTCCTGAATTTCACAATCCAGATCCCCGCCCTGAAACACAGCAGCATAATTTTTCATATTTTTCTTTCAGTTAAGATTTTTAAATGAAGCTCTCTCTACAACGGTTAATATACAGCAGTGACTGTTGATCACAAGAAAGTGAGAAAATACTGCCACTCTGGAACTCAGAGTCTCTCCTTGACCAACCTCTAGCCAGGCTCCTCTGAGTCCTCTTCTCAACTAGGCCTTGACCTTGGCTTATAAAGACTTGAACCAGGGTGCCTGGGTGGCTCAGTTGGTTAAGCAACTGCCTTCGGCTCAGGTCATGATCCTGGAGTCCCTGGATCGAGTCCTGCATCGGGCTCCCTGTTCGGCAGGGAGTCTGCTTCTCCCTCTGACCATAACCCCTCTCATGTGCTTTCTCTCACTCTCTCTCTCAAATAAATAAATAAAATCTTAAAAAAAAAAAAAAAAGACTTGAACCAATACTAACACACTTCTAATAGCTCAAGGCCACATCCCTAGGGTGACACTAGTCTCCCTTAAAGTGTCTGCCTGAGAAAACTTATGGCTGCCAAAAGAATTTACTGTTTGTTCCAGCCCACACCTGTCTCCTGGTATCTGTGGAAGGGTAGGGGCCTAATTTTAATTAATGCCAGTTAGCAAGCCCAGATATACATGAACCAACCCCTTTCCTACTTTTTGTAATTTTCCCCTTCCCTGACTCTGCTCAGGCCACCACCATTTTCCCCCTTCTTCCAGTCTCCCTTTTTATGGTCCAGTCATATATGCACTTATCAGAATATGTGCACAATCGGAGAGCTCAGCTCTTTCCCTGACTGCCAGTTACCAAATAAACTCTGTTTTCACCATCTTAAGTAATGCCCACTGTGTTTACCTTTGACATCACTCAAGGACAAAAACTCTTCTAAAGGGTTTTATTTTTATTACATTACTTAAACATTACCTAAAATTTATTTTTGTTACATTACATTACATCACATATTTACATGTACCCAAATAAAACTAAGAATGACTTTCCTTATACTTAGAATTTAATATAACTGTAGAAGCCTAACATATATACAAAGTAAAAATATAAAGCCAATAAGACTCAAATGAATAATATTAACTTAATATAAAGTGACTACGTTTTGGTGAAACTATATCAGTTCTTACATTGTAAATATGGCACTGGCTGCTGGAGTTCGATTCTTTTTCAGTTTGGCATGTCCACACTAACGTGTCTTAAGTCATCTTGGGATGACTTAACTCTCCTTTTGTCTATTTAACTACAGTAAAATTCCCAGGAATACAGCAACAGTTGATTTATGTGGGGTCCAAACACATCATTTAAACATTTAGTCAGTCTGTCCTCCCACTCACTGGTGATAGAAAGAATAATACTTGGTGCCAAAAATGAATCATGATCACAATGACAAACATCTAGAATTGCCTGGCAGAGTCTGATAAGACCCTTTCTGATTATGCTTATATTAATGTATTTCAACTACCATAGAAATGAATATGCAAAATGTTAAATTCTCTTAGAGAAGCCCTATACCTGATCCCCTTTACCTTAAAACACTGGACAACTAAACACAATTCCAGAAGTGCATCTCTGAAGAAAAAATGAGTGAAATGCAAGTATTTTGGTCTTTAGGGTATGCCAACAACACAGCCCCATGAGAGAAGAGAGGTACCAAGCCATATCCCTAAGGAACATAAGAGCCAAATGTTAAGCTACTTATAGGCTTCCTGACAGAGTTTTCACTGTTAAATGCAAAGGAGAAGCATTTATAGGCAATGAAACAATCAAAGGGAAATTACTTCTAACCAAACATTAGGTCAACGAACTGCTCATTTGAAATGCATTTTTTATTTCCTTTCAGTGCAATATGCAAATATTTGCCTTGCATATTCTCACCTTCCATAAGGGCACGACAAGTCAAAAATGGCATATCAAACCTTCAACTTGCACCCTAGCTCACATTCAATTTCCTGCTGGATTTTCTGGGCCAAGGAGATCAAAGCTTGTTGGAATTAAAAAATACAGTGAATCAAATATTTGACTCCTTGTCAAAAAGACTATCACTTTCTTCTCATTCTCTAAACCTACCTTTATATCCCTCCCCTCTTTTTAATCCTAGAGTTTATCAAAGTTCTGTTGGATCATTCAAGCTATACTGTCATAATGTTTCTATAAATTGCACAAAACATTTTTTGACAATATCCTGTGAAGTAGACACAAAAGCCCTTCAGATAAAAGGTGAGCTGTAAGTGTATATATTTTTCCAATCCAGGTTTCCTCTTCTGTTCAAGAGGACCTTTCTCTCTCACACAAACACAAATGCACGCACACAAATTTTAAAACAAAAAACAAGATATCCTTTCAATACCCCATTTAGATTCTCTGAATATAATAAAATAACCCCACTGTCAGAAAGATAACTATATACTATAATATTACATATTATATATGTTGCTGTGTCCTTCCTGAATAGCTTCAGACGAGGAGTGATGGAAAGAAGGAAAAAGGGAAGGATGGGAGGAAGGAGGGAAGGAAGAGGGAGAGAGGAAAAGAAGAAGACATGAAAGGAAAAAAGAAAAAATTGCCTTATAGAAATATCAATGAAGCTGCTTGCTTCAACCCAATGTTTCTTACTTTAGAAAGATCATACATAAGTACAGTTGTCCCTATGAAAACAGCCTTTGCATATGTAACTGTCTACCCCAATTGTAATAACACAAAAATTTGGACAAATTCATGTATTAAAATAGCATTTTTTTCTAGAATTTATCCCCAATAAATTATAGAAATATGAATTTTACACATTTGTATTAGCTTTGGTATTGTTTTCTTCATGAGTGAGCAGAATTATGTTCTCTGTGAGTTAGCTTGCCATGATGGGAGCACACTTCCTGGGTGACATTTAGTGTTAGTCTGAAAATTACCTCCTAATGCTCTCTCCTCAAGTGGTGACTGGAACTTGCTTATCTGTTTCCTGCATTGATATTAAGTATGCATGCAATTTCCCATGACTAAATAAATAAATATATAGAGAGATTTATTTACATATATATTGCTATTAAAAAAAAAAGAGGGGTGCCTGGGTGGCTCAGTTGGTTAGGTGACTGCCTTTAGATCGAGCCCCGCATCGGGCTCCCTGCTCGGCAGGAAGCCTGCTTCTCCCTCTCCCACTCAGCCTGCTTGTGTTCCTGCTCTCGCTGTCTCTCTCTCTCTGTCAATTAAATACATAAATAAAATCTTTAAAAAAATAAAAATATTTTAGTATATGTGCTGCCGAAGCGAGCACTAAAAAAATAAAAATAAAAATAAAAATAAAAATAAAGAAAGAACAGGGTCTTCAATAGTGGGCCTCAAAGTGAAATGTCAAAAGGAGATTACACAAATTGCCTCTTGCTCTCTGAGCAGAACCATAAGAAAGAGAAATGAACCAGATCCTAATATTAAGCAAGGAATGTGTTTAGTCGACAAGATAGACCGCCAAAAGATTAATCAGAGAGCTGGGTCTCATCCCCCTCAACTAACTGCCCCTGCAATTTTCATTTTGCACATTTATCTCTAAGAAAAATATTTGCTTTGTATTTTGTTCTTTAATAAATACTCTGTAGATTATTTTCTTAGGATTTAAATTAGGTAATCAAGTCACTCATAGATTAAGATAACAAATTACGCTTATACAACAACAAAAGAAATACAACTTTTTTTGTGAAGCAGTCTGATTTTAACTCAGCAATATGAAAAGCATTTATGACTTTCTTTCTCTAAGCCATCTTCCACGTAAAAATCAAATGTTTTTGATAAAATGTCATACCTCAGTTTAAGAAGTTCTTATTACAATATCTATAGGTGCATTGTTTTCTTAATTTTGTCTTTGAGAGATATTTAATGATGACTATTGCTAAAAAAAATACTTTAGTGAAGGGCACCTGGGTGGCTTAGTCAGTTAAAGTGTCTGCCTTCGGCTCAGGTCATGATCCCAGGGTCCTGGGATTGAGTCCCGCATCAGGCTTCCTGCTCAGTGGGGAGTCTGCTTCTCCCTCTGCCCCTTTTCCCAGCTCGTGTGCTCTCTCCCTCTCAAAAATAAATAAATAAAATCTTTAAAAAAAAACCAAACTTTAGTGAAGAGTACTGACTTTGACTTAAACCATTATTAATGTTGCCGTAACTCTACACTGCTCACAGAAAACGCTTTCTTTCACTAATATCACCCTTTGAAAGTTGCAAATAAAGCTTTGATGTTAACTTCTGAAGTTCTGAAAATCTGTAACCCAAAATGTACCATTTGATGGGTTAACAGCATCTCCTCCCTCCCACATCCCGATTAGCCAACATGAGGTTGATTTTGAAATGCCAAGACCTTGAAGAAATGAAGAACAACTCAAATACAGTGTCTAATCACCATCTTTGATTCCATTAAAGTTTTAAATCCTAAAAGAATTTAATTAAAAAAAGTTAATCCATGTTTTTTTAAGTCATCTACAGAAACACTTACAACCAGTTTAAAAGACTAAAGTAGAGCATTCTCAGAGGCCTGGATACCATTAAATTGCAACATTCAGAGCATACAAAAAGGACAAAATAATCTCAGGATTTTAGGGCTGGAAGAAGCTTGAAAAATTGTTCTGCCCTACTTCATTTTAAAATAAAAAAGCTGCCCCTTATTAATTCACTTGGTTGACATCTTAAAGTGCTGTTCTGTTATACTCTATGTCACCTTTACACAAGTTTCTAATACATCCTTCCAGTGGATCTCAAATGTCAGCAGGCATCAGAATCATCCATGTTGCTTGTTTAAAAGGCATACTCCTGCACCAAATCAACAGAGACTCTGAGGACAATGGAATCTGTATTTTTTAAATTTTTTTTAATAAAACAAATTGTATTTACTTAGAAGCATTCAGAATGTCAACAAAATAGTTGCAACCTTTTTTTTTTTTTTTTTTTTTTGCAATTAAGAGGTGGTTTTTTTTTAAAAAAAAAAAAAAAATTTTTAAAAAGAAACATAAAAAACAAATGAAGATGAAAAAACTATCATCCCTGGGGGCACCCGACTGGTTCAGCCGGTAGAACACGACTCTGTATCTCTGAGGTTCTGAGTTCAAGCCCCACGCTGGGGGTAGAGATTACTTAAAAAACTAAAATCTTAAAAAAAAGAAAAGAAAAGAAAATCTACCATCCCCATATATAACTAATTTGTGCTGTGCACCAACAAGAACCTACTTTAAATTTCCATGCCAATTTCCCACCTCCACACTGTACCAGGCAAGCTTAGTGGCTACAGAAAAAACTACCAGGACAGGGCTGTCGAAAAACACATTCGGGAGTGTGTTAACTATACAAAAAAAAGATAAAAACAAATCTTACACAGCCTTACATTTCAATTTTTTTTCTTTAAAAGGAGTGAGTTGTATACGGAGGTTGGGGGGGGGGGTTACATGCTTTATAGACAAGAGAAAAAAACTGCCCTAGCACCAACTTATTTGTCATCATCTTCTTCATCTTCCTCCTCTTCCTCGTCTTGCTTGTCTTCCTTCTTTTTCTTGCTTTTTTCGGCCTTGACGACTCCCTTTTTTGCCGCATCGGGCTTTCCTTGAGCACGGTATGCAGCAATCTCCTTTTCATAGTTTTCCTTCAGCTGAGCAGTCTTCTTTTCGTGAGGCTGCTTGTCATCTGCAGCAGTGTTATTCCATAGCTCTCCCAGTTCCTTTGCAACGTCACCTATGGATAGGCCGGGATGTTCTCCTTTGATTTGGGGGTGATACTCAGAATAAAACAAGAAAAAGGCCTAAGGAGGCCTCTTGGGTGCTTTGGGATCCTTGAACTTCTATTTTTGTTTCCCCTTTAAGGGGGATGTAAGTTTTCATTTCTCTTTCGTAACGGGCCTTGTCCACCTTTGTCATGTCTTCAAATTTTCCTTTCTCTTTAGCAGACATGGTCCTCCACCTCTCTGAGCACTTCTTAGAAACATCTGAGAAGTTGGCTGAAGCATCTGGGTGCTTCATCTCATGTTCCTCTAGGCAAGTTTGCACAAAGAATGCATATGATGACATTTTGCTTCTCGACTTCTTAGGATCTCTTCTGCCCACGTTTAATTATTTTCCTCAGTGAGGCACAGAGTCGCCCAATGCCCGTCTGGCTCTCACTCACCCCGGTGTTGTCTCTATGGAGCTCAGTGTACTGCAATGGCTATAAGGAATCCCTATTTTTCAACAAGAATTCTAAGTGACCCTGGGACAGGTAGTCCATGGACCACACTTTAAGAAAAGGCTGCATGTTGGCTAACTGAACATAATTAAAATAAAATAAAATAAAATTTATGGTTAAATAAAAAAAAAAAAGAAAGAAAGAAAGGGGTGCCTGGGTGGCTCAGTCGTTAAGCGTCTGCCTTTGGCTCAGATCATGATCCCAGGGTCCTGGGATCAAGCCCTGCATCGGGCTCCCTGCTCCACGGAAGGCCTGCTTCTCCCTCTCCCACTCCCCCTGCTTGTGTTCCCTCTCTCGCTGTCTCTCTGTCAAATAAATAAAAAAAAATCTTTGAAAAAAAAAATAAAGAAAATGCTGCTAGATAATAACACAAATGGGCCATATACGTAATATTTCACCCATCAAGGGAAATATTTGTTCCAGTAGTTTGAAAAATTCCAAAGGCAAAAGATGTATTTGGGACAGTCAGGGTTGAATAATAATCATTTTATAATGATATATTTTAAAAAGCCTGTGGCATTACTAAAGAGAACACCAATAAATAGAGGTGGAGGGGGCAGGGAAGGAGATCATCTGTCATTGTAGAACCCGAAGACATTTCCTTAGAATTCTAGAAGTTCACTGTAACAGAGTGGATAAAAGTGGGAGAAATGGAGGCCATACCACGCTCTTAAAAGCAAAATAAGAAAATCCAGTTTCTAAATAGGTACTAAATAATGGCGTGTAGTATCATGATGTTTATGTCTGATAATATAAATGAGCATTCCTGAGTTTAGCTGCTAATTTCTTTTTCCAAATTCTTTTAGAGTAAGTGTTCTTCCTGTTGAGACAAATGTACATGAATAAGAATAAAATGATAGAACTTATTTTTATCTTAGGAAGTGACATGAAGTGCTTTCATCTATAAATCACTGGGTTGTTTTTTTTTTTTTTTTAAGATTTTATTTATTTATTTGACAGAGAGAGACACAGTGAGAGCAGGAACACAAGCAGGGGGAGTGGGAGAAGGAGAAGCAGGCTTCCCGCTGAGCAGGGAGCCCGATGCGGGGCTCGATCCCAGGACCCTGGGATCATGACCCCAGCCGAAGGCAGACGCTTAACGACTGAGCCACCCAGGCGCCCCTGGGTTGTTTTTAAAATAAAGTATTTGAAGTGGATTGTTCTGATCCTATTTTTGAACACTTACATTTATATAAAGTCATATGTCAGCTAAAGCCATATCCCACATGCTATATGTTCTACTGGGTTTATGAATTGCTTTATATTTAGTGCATTAGTACACATCTTTTAAATAAAACTAGTTTTGCTTTTCAATTTTTACATTAACAATTCTAAAAATCAGTGGCCTTACTTTTTAACTTTATTGTTAAAAGGCCAAAACATTTCATAGTTTAAGTAAAGAAAATAAATAGAACAAATCAAATTAATCATGAGTAGATCAGTTCAGGTATATAAAATCATGAGACACTCACATGATTTACAGTCTTCCTTAATTGACTAAAGTCTAGACCCATAGAATTGGCACAGAGCAAATTCAGGAAGGCCCAACTATTCCAGGATGGAGCTGGAGACCCCTGATGGGACCTACCTCTCTAAAGATAATGCTTAGTTCCCTCAATCAGCAGCAATCCCAGCAAAGCGGCCACTAAAGACAGCCCTGATGTGTGGACACCTGGAGCTCACACTGGGAAGGATGGTGCTATAAACTGAATGTTTGTGTCCCCCCAAAATACCTATGTAGAAATCTTAACCCCCAGCATGACAGTCTTGCGGGGGGAGGGGGGGCATTGGGAAATGATTAGATCATGAGAGTGGAGACTCCTGAATAAAATTAGTGGCTTTATAAAGAGACCCCAGAGAACTCCCTCACCCCTACTACCATGTGAGGACAGCAAGAAGATGACCAACCATCTATAAACCAGGACTCTGGCCTTCATAGACACCGAATCTGCTGGAATCTTGATCTCAGACTTCAAGCCTTCAGAACCATGAGAAATAAATTTCTGTTGTTTATAAACCACCCAGTCTATGGTATATTGTTATAGCAGCCTCAATGGACTAAGACAGATGGTCACTAATCAATGTCACAATAATCAATATCCCAGGAGTCTCTCTCAACCATAAAAAAAAATTTGGATGGAAGTGGTCCCAGACACAGGACAATAAGCGGTAGCTTTATGAGACATATCATTACCAAATTCACTTGCAAGAGTGTACTGACACCGACTAGAAGTTCAAGATTATAAAACTCAGCCTACTTACTTGGTTTATTTAAGCAGTTTTACATAAATAAGAAACATAAGAGAAAATTGCAAATTTTCCTTTTTACAGTACAAACAGATCCTTGGCAAGTAATCGCTTGAAAATTGCTATCAGACCCATTAGTGTTTAAGATTTGCATGTTTCCTCCTTCCGGCATGAATCATCCTAACAGTTATAAGTCAGAGACTCAGAGTTAAAAATTAGCTTGCCTTCTAGAAAACAACTGGAAAGGGGAGATGGGAAGCAACGATTATAATCACCACTTCCATTATTGACAGTCTACTAGGTGCAAAGCTCTAATAGCCATTTTTTTGATATTTATTATTTCAAATCCCTAAAAAAACTAACAAAAGAGGTGTTGTTACACTATCTTAATATCAGGAAAAGTATCAGAGAAATGAAATAACTTGTTCAGGGAAATGGACCAAGATTTGAACAGAAGTCAGCGTGATGACAAAGTCCAAACACTCTCCACTATTTCAAACCCTACCCAGTCTCCGAGTGAGAGAAATAAAATACTTAATAACATCATCAACACACTAAAATATCCATGTGTGTGCAAACTGATAGGCATGTCTTTATGTATACCTGGAGATAAAGATACAGAATATAAATGAGAATAAGCCAAGAAAAGGAAATGCACGGGTACATGTGAATTGTGAGATGATCACCACATTCGAGTTAACTGATACATCCAATACTTCACAGTTATCTTTTTTCCTTTTTTTTTCCTTCTTCTTCTTTTTATTTATTTATTTATTTATTTTTGGGGGTGAGAGCACTGGAGATCTAGTCTCTTGGCAAACTTCAGGTGTACAGTACAGTATTGTTAACTATGTCACTGTCCCCAGAACTTGTTCATCTTATAACTGAGAGTTTCCATTTTATATTTTTTATATTTTCCAATAATTCTCATAGGCTTGACTAGTATGCTCTGCAGATATTTGTGTTCTGGGCCACGATCTGAAACATGTTTAGTTAACATTGCTGGTATGAGCAATAAAACAGTCAATCTCTTCTAATTCATGCCCATGTACAGGTAGATAATTACATGCTTGGGAGGTAGGAACCATGGACTATTTGGTTGACTCTATTAAATATTAAGGAAGAAATTAGATCAATCCAAGTAGAAAGAAAAAAGGAGCAGTTTTCCTAATACCCCTGGTCCTGGTTTTACCCTGGACAAAATTCAATATTCCAGCCATGTGATTGCCAGAAAATCACCCCACCTCTCTGGGGCCCTGTTTCCTCATCTATAAAATAGAATAATATACAACAATCTACTTCTCCTTGAAAAAGGATGAGGGCATGTTAAGAAGACACAGGAGTCACCATGAAGGAACCCCAACAGCTAAAGCTGGAAGAGTCTGAACAACAAAATAAATCATGAGTATTGGGTTATAACCCATAAAATAAAATAAATATTCATGAGCTCATGATGATATAAATAATTGAATAAATACATAAGTGGAAAAGGAACAGTAGAACAGCTATTCCTTATAAGAGAATCCCAATTAGTAAATGTAGAAAGAATGAGGGAAATACATAATCACCATTAGGAAAACATCAGAGTTAAAAGAGCTCCAGGCAACCTTCACTGGAAGATGCTAAAATCAGTGGGTGAAAGTTTGAGGAAATACAGGATTATTAGCATAGTCTCAAAGTATCTTTCCCAAGATATTTACCCAAGATATTTTTCCCAAGATACAAAAAAAGGAAATAGTAACTTTACAGTGGAGAAATCCAGCAGACATAACTTCAGTCAAATAATCAAAGCTAACATCACCAGTAATAAGATGTACTAACATCATGCCCCCTCGTAACATGATATACTGAGAAGGACACCACATCACTTCTGTGGTAGTCTTGCCCAGAATATGTAACCTCAATCTAATCATGAGAAAAACATCAGGCAAATCCAAACTGAGAGGCCTTCTACAAAATAACTTACCAGTACTCCTCAAATGTATCAAGGTCATAAAAAAAAAAAAAAAAGGCTGGAAAGGGAAACTGTCCCAGATCAGAAAGGACTAAGGAGATACAACAATTAAATGCATTGTAGGATCCTAGATTGGGCCCTGGAACAGACAAAGACACTAGGAAGGAAACTGGTAAAATATTAATATTCTGGTTTTGGTAACTATACAAAGATTATAGAAGTTGTTAACATTAGGAAATGTGTTTAACTGCAAACGCATTACAATTAAAGGTGAAGTATTAGGTTCTTAAATCATGGTCCATGCTTTTCTGCCTCTGAGCTTTTTATCACATTATTCCCTTTAACTCAAATGTCCTTGCCCTGTCTCCTTGACCAAATCCTTGCCAAACTGCAAGTTCAAATATAATGCCACCTCCTCCATGGTTCCTGCAGTCCAAAGTCATTTCTTCCTCTCTTAACTCCCACAGCACTTTAACCACCCCATTCCCTTGATCCTTACCACATCCCCCTTGTATTTTTGCCATTGTTCGAAATGGTTCATTTATTCTACCAGACAGGTTCATTAAAGAAATACTAGCGTATTATCTCCATTGCCCCACACTCTCTAGAACTGTATCGGACACAGAGTTGGGGATCAATGATTACTACTGCCTTTGTGAACTTGAAATTCTTAAGGAACCAATAAATAACCTAGAATGCCAATTTATTCATATGCACTGAGAACTACAACTGCCAAGACAACAGGGAGCTCTTGTCAGTTTAGCCAGCAGATTTTTTTCCTTTTAGAAGAGGCCTAAGTAGAGAGCTGCATTGTATTCAGAAGTTGCACATGGAGCAAGGAGAATAGACTAGGCAATTTTCATGAATAATAGCACCAAGCGAGGTGCCTGAGCATAAAACCTAACCCACCGTCAGAGCCATACTTCGCAGTTCTCAGGTTTGGGCCTCATCTTTTCTCAGTGCTCCATAAACACTAACAAAGTTTTCTTTTATGACTCCATTTTTCTATTTGTACACTAACCATCCCCCTTTTTATGCAGTTCGCAGCCTTGGCTGCACATTCGAATCACTTGGAGATCATTCAAAACTCCTGATGTCTAGATAAAAATCCAGGTCAATTAAATCAGACTTTCTGGAGATGGGCCTCAGGTCTTGTAATTTTTTAAATCTTCTGGTGATTCTAATGTACAGCCAAGGTTGAGCACTACTGTTCTACTGATAAATTTTTGTTTAGTTACGTTAATATCGCTAAGCAGAAAATAGACAAGTCCAACCTTTCCTGCTTTTGGTGGATAGTCATATGTTCTCTCTCTACTGAAGATATGTGATCTCACCTACCCTCTACTGCATCTATTAAGTGAATGTCCGGGTTTCTGGGGATGTCTTGTCCTCACCCAAAAGGACAACCTTCAGGTAGTATCTCACAGGTCTCTAGTGCAGTACATTGTTAGGGAGCCAGCAAAATAAGGCAGGACAAAATGCTTTTGACATATATAACAGGTAGAAGGATCCAATGTTTTATCTTTTACCATTAGTGTTTGACAGAAATGAGGTGGGAGGCAGCTGGAAGCAAGTGATAAAGAATTCGTGAGAAAAAAAAAATTCTGAGTGCTAATTTCCTTCTGGCTCACTCCGTGGGTCCATGTGATACAAAAAGGAATCAGAAAAGGATCGATCTCACATTGAAAGTTTGAGATGGTTTCTACTATGTATAATGTGCTGAGTGCCAAGAGACATAAAATGCTATGGGGTGGCAGTAGGGGGACCAGGTGGGGAGAGATTTCCAGCCGGGAGATTATGGGGTCTTTCTAAAGGAGGATGCATTTCTGCTGGGCCTGGGAGGATGACTAGGACTTGAAGAAGGACATTCTGAAATGGAATGGTCCAAGTACAGATGAAGAGGTGTGAAACTATGCAGTATGGACAGGAAACAGGAAGTAGTTCCATTTAACCCTGGGTGGTGGGGGTGGGGGAGAAGAGAAGACACCAATATTTGAAATACTCTCCCACTTTGGTAGTTTTGGAACTATTCCTCATCAAAGATTTGGTTAGATCTTGACAAGAAGCTGTGAGAGTTCAGTTATTTGCTTTTCACACTCATAATCTGATGTGATGTGCCCAAAGGGTTGAGTGGTGGATGTAGCAGCCTCACGAATGCATTTATATATTTCAATCTTGCAAGGTCCCAAATTAAATTACAAAAGAGCAAACTTGGAGATAAAAAGACCAACTATTTCAATGGTGATGGGCATTTTCCTATGAGGTGCAAGTTTGGCCATCTGCTATTTCCAATATTATCTTACCTCAATAAAAAGAGGATAATGCCAAGCTTGTGCGAGTTAAGAGCAAATTTGGGTCTGAAGATGAGAAATATCTCTGTTAACAACAAGAACGAGTGATCCGCACACGTCATTCCTTGGGAGTCGGGGAAGTGACAGGCTGACAGCTCAGCAGCATGGAGCCCTGGAAGCCCCGCAGAGGTTCCCCGGGCCTGCCTGCGGTCATCACCATGGCAACGCCCCTCCTGAGAGAGTAGCTCAGTCCTTGGAAACCACCAGAATTTAAAAATTAACGCAGATGATCCTGGACTGGATCCTGTGCGAGAAGAAACATACAGAAATGTCCTTTCTAAGGATATAAATGGGACAAGTGGGCTACCTTTGAAGATGGATTATGGATTAGAAGGGTGGTTCTCAAACTTAGATGTGTTTTGGACTTGCCTGGTGGACTTGTCAAAACAGAGACTGCCAGACCCCACCTCCAGAATTTCTGATTTAGCACGGCTGGGGTCGAGTGCCCAAGTAATAGTGATGCTGCTGGCCTGGGATCACATTTTAACATGTAGTGGATTAAATACCAGCATTGTTTTTTCCTTTAAAAAAAAAAGATTTTATTTATTTATTTGTCAGACAGAGAGCACAAGCAGGGGGAGCGGCAGGCAGAGGGAGAGGGAGAAGCAGAGTCCCCGCTGCAGGGAGCCCGATGTGGGACTCGATCCCAGGACCCTGGGATCATGACCTGAGCCGAAAGCAGACACTTAACTGACTCAGCCACCCAGGCATCCCATCAGTATTGTTTCAATGTTAATTTTCTGATTTTGATCATTGTACTGTGATTATATAAAACAGTGTCCTTGGCCTTAGAAAATACAGTAGTATTTAGAACAAAGAGCCATTGTGTCTGCAACTCCCTCTCAAGTGGTTTAGGAAAAAAATACAGATAGATAGATGAATAAATAGAATGATAAAGCAAATGTGGGAAAATTATAACAACTGGCAAATCTGGACGAACAGTGCATTGTGTTATTCTTATAACTTTTCTGGTAGATTAAAATTACATTAAAGTTAAAAATATTTTAAAAATAAGGCAGGGAAAGAAAGTTCTAGCTTATCACCTGGAGCTGTCCAGTATGGTAGCCAGTAGCCATACGGGGTTATTTAAATTTAAATATATTAAAATTAAATAAAATTTAACATCCAGCTCCTTGATCACACTAGCCACACTTTGTCAAGTGCTGAAGAGTCATGTGGGACTAGGGACTACTTTTTGGACAACACAAATATAGAACATTTCCATTATCACAGAAAGCTCTATTGCACAGTACTGACCACAGTGAAAAATATTGTTAAGACCAGGAAAGAATCTTCGGAAAATCCAATGTGCCAAAAGCAGCAGTAGATGTAACAGTAATAGTCTTAAGTAGTAGGAGTCAGTTGTCTCCCAAATAAAATAGTTGATTAACTGAAGGGCTAAAGGAAGAAAAATGATTAAATTATAGCAGATGGATCATATTGTACTTACATACGGAAATACCTATAGGTTTGCACGGATTCATGACATACACGCCAGAGTAGCTGTTCATTATCACTGTTCTGCACAACTCATCATTTTGTTTTTCTTAACAGTCCATTGGCTAAAGGAGAAGTAGACATCCAAATGTAGGGGTTCTCCTGCCCCCACTCTTTCCCCCTCACTTTCTTTCAAGCACAGGAATGGACAAGGAAACACCTGGCAATGCTGAGCTGAGGAGGCTGACCTGCAGGGAAATAGCTGAGACTTGGAATATCTCAAACTTGCAGATATTTTAACTGGGCTTTCAGCTTCATATTGGTTAATACACCAGCTAATGTATCAAGCAGGCAAGGCTGGCTTTTGTTGCTATCCCTACTCCTTCCGAGTTTCTTCTCCTGCCTCTTCTTTTCTGTATCTCAAACACACAGCACCCTTTGGTTGTCCAAAGTTTCTGACCAAACAGGGCTGCCCTCCATTCTAATGAGCATCTTCCTTGTTTCCAGCATCCTTTCTTTCAGGCCCCAGCAACACACAGGTGAGGAACTGACTAAATTCACTCTAAAATATGAAAAGCACCAAATTCCCCCAAGGTGCATTTGGCTAAGACTAGCTCCCAGAATGTTCTGGGAGATACTTTCTGAGCAAGGTCATCTTCATGTTCTCTCTGCCTGACCCAGCCGTTCTAACTCCCCTCTACCTAGCCTCTCAGGAACAAACATACAGATTCATAGTACAGCTGCACCTTGTCAGCTTCCCCCTCTGGTACCCTTCCAAGCAGTTTCAGTCTCAGTTGGAGCTCAGTAAAATGTACAGCTATTACTTGCAGAGAACATGGAGTGGCAGGGAAAATTGCAAATACATGAAGCCATAAATCACAAATTGATAAATATGAAGAAAGATTTCCATGAGGAAAATGAGCCATATTTCCATTTCCAAATTTCCATTGGGCAAAATGAGAAACAGGCCTAGAACCCAAAACTCAAGAGATAGACCTCTGCTCTGTCCAGGCCCCTATTACAGCATTTAAATGTCCATCTAAGCATTGGACCATTGTTGTATCGCTTCTCAGCCTTTTGGCTAAGATCAAGTGTAGCATTGGACCATTGTAGAAGGTTTGGGTGACCCTCCTCTAAACTACTCCCTCTCCAAGAAGCACTCTCCCATAGAAACTACTCCTTCACTGGAAGTGGGTTTGTCAGTTACCCAGAGAGCATCAATCTTAGCTGCAAGACACCATATCCCACGTCTTTATAGCTCAGCTTGTGGGTTTTTTAAGTTTTTATTTAAATTCCAGTTAGTTAATATACAGTGTAATATTAGTTTCAGGTGTATGATATAGTGATTCAACACTTTCATACAACACCTGGTGCTCATCACAACATCCTTAATCCCAATCATCTATTTAACCCATCCCCCCCAACCTGTGATTTGATCACTGAACTTATGAGATGTCTCCTTACAGACAGCTACATACTGTGAAACAGATTTTTACTGAGAATTCCAAAAGAGGAGAGTCTCACCTCACAGTACTCTGTGATAATGCAGAAATTATCTTGCTCCACAAAGCTTGCATGGAACTTGACAATAGCCGGGTGGTCCAGCTTGGAAAGGAGCTGGGCCTCCAAATTGGCCTGCACAGTCTCATTTGGATTCAGATCTCCAACAGAGATTTCCTTCAGTACCTTTCTGCAGGCAAACAAACAAACAGAGATTGATCTCCAACAGAGATTTCCTTCAGTACCTTTCTGCAGGCAAACAAACAAACAAAGATAAAAATTTAAATACATTTGAAGTTAAAAAATAACTACTATGAACAAGTGGTTCAGGGCCACCTAATTAATGTCCAGGCCATGACCTACTCATGGGTCTGGTATTGTCTGTTATGACACTGTGTCTCTTTGTGGTCCCTGGGCCTGCTGGCCTATCCTGGCCACTGACATACTTGCAGCTCTACAGATTTGGTCAAACAGGGCAGAGCCTGAGCTAATCTTGAGCAACATTGCTGAGGTGGCTCCTCCTCTGCCTCTGTAGATATCTCGGTTTCCCTTTGTCTTTCACATAGTGTCTCTGCTTCCATCTGTCTCTTTCTGTCTCTCTGTGAGACTCTGTCTCTTTCTAACTCTCACCTTATCTGTTTTCCTCTGCTTTTCTATTTCTCTCTATTCCTATCTTGGTATCTATCTCTGTTTTTTTTGTCTCTCTCTCTATATATATGTATTTATTAATCTATCAACTCTGCCTGTGTCTGTCTTTCTCTCTTTACCTATGTCCTTTTCTCTCTCTCTGACTCTGTGTCTCTCTCTGCCTCTGTGTGGGTGTGTGTATAAGCATGCTTCTTTCTCTCAGTTCTAAAATTTTCCAAATCTAACAGCTTAACACCAAGATATGGTGTCTTGCAGCTAAGATTGATGCTCTCTGGGTAATTGACAAACCCACTTCCAGTGAAGGAGTAGTTTCTCCTTATCTACAGATAATAGGGCCATTATCTATTTAGTTTCTTTTTTAAACTACTCTTGGCATAGCATACTTTATTGCTGTCGGTATTTAGGAGAAGAAAAAAATCTAAAAACACTGATAGAGAGGTATTTAGGATCTCAAGCATGTATAAATGGAAAAAGAGCTCATTAAATCTCCAAATTAATTTTAAAACTGTGATAACTCAATGAGGAGTGGACCAAAACATTATCTCTTCCCATCTGAGAAAAAAATAGTCTGATGAACAAACCAATTATAGTGCCAAGTGTAAACTAGATTGCTGAGGAAAAGCACTTTAGAGCACCAATTATGTGTGCAGACAGATTCTGCTGATTATAAGTGAACGTTAGCTATTCATTAAGGCAAGTTCTGCAGAACCCATACTAGAAAACATTTTGCAAAGATGTTCTTTAAGAGTTACAACCTATGCATATTAATGAAAATGTATTTATAGTAGGAACAGTCTTAATTAAAGGCCCTTCAACCAACACATGGATGAACCAGAGTTCTCCAGTTCTTTCTAACAGATGCCGATGGTTGCCTTTGCCATAGGGAACGCTTATGCCTAGTAGGTGCTCTCCAGCACATCCATTAACTTCTGCCCTTCCAGGCAAGATGTGTGCTTACCCAAGTCATTGTGCTTATTCCCAAACTTGATTGTGCCAGTTGTGCTTTTTGCTGTAAATTTGTGACTTCAATTTGACAAACTGATGAAGGATGAGTATGAGTGTTATCTTTGCGAGGAAAACTGAGTTAAATGTTTGCCAAAAAACTTGATAGTAACAAGTTGCAAAAAAAAAAAAATGCTGATTATAATTGACAAGATAGTGCTAAAAAGTTGGGTTAAAAATGTAAAATTGAGTATTTTGAATTCAGATTGCTAAATTTTCATTCCATTTTAAAGAATGTAAACCTGGAAGACAACATATATTGGATGTAGTTTATGCAAAAAAGTTGAAGGGACCTCTAATCAGAAAACATTAGATGTTGGTTGTGCATCAAAAAATGGGAAACAATGTACAATGCTATGTTTTAAGTTGATATAAATGTTTTCATTATGTCATTTCACTTAAAAATTGTTTACCCTGTTTACCCAAGTACCAGCCCCAATCACATTGGATAGGAGAGCCCCTATCATCCTTAAAAACGTAATTATACTATGAACTTTTCATTGATTCAAATAAGACTTTTCCCTAGTTGTTTCACTGTGGAAGAAATTTCCTGAGGCAATACTGGAGATAGAGGCTGTTTCTTTGTTCAGACTCAGGGCCTAGAAGCTTAGCTATTAAAGTTAGCACTGTATCCTGTAGTTTTTGTCTATCCCATTCCTCAGTGGCAAACATTTCATAAAAATTCTAGGTTAGACCATCTGTCCTAGAAGCTGAGACACTATGTAGGAAAACTCAGAAAGTGTCCTTATTTTACCTGATTCCTATCAGGTGTTGGATGACATTTGGCATTTTTTCTTAATCAATAAACGTTTGGTGTTAAGTGTCCATTCTCCAAAATCCCATCAGGAGAACCTTCTATTTCAAGATGGCCCTTACTGGGAAATCAGTTTTCCTAAAACTTGAGTCCTTTATAACATTTTATTCATTTTAAATGTTCTTCATGGTCTTCCCAGTATGAACTCATCCACCCCCAAAAGACCAGCATGGCAGGCCCTGGCTACATTAGAGAGGATGGCCCTGCACCAGGAGCCCCACAGGCCCTACCCTGCCATTTACAGGAGTCTTTAACTAGGACTGCAATTTAGAAAGTTGGAACATTTGACTCCCTTCCTCTGATGGGGCTTTGTTAGGTAACAAACACCTAATCAGGCCTCTAATTGATCATGAAGTGGATTCTAGAGAAATACTTGCTTGGTGGGGTGCCTGGGTGGCTCAGTCGTTAAGATTCTGCCTTTGGCTCAGGTCATGATCCCAGTGTCCTGGGATCGAGCCCAGCATCGGGCTCCCTGCTCTGCGGGAAGCCTGCTTCTCCCTCTCCCACTCCCCCTGCTTGTATTCCCTCTCTGCCTATCTCTCTCTCTGTCAAACAAATAAATAAAATCTTAAAAAAAAAGACAAGAAATACTTGCTTGGTAACATTTTCTATAAGAAGACTGTTCCATCAAGAATTTGGTTAAAAATGGCCTCATGTTATTAAGAGTGGCATCGCAGACTGTTGGTGTAGTAAAAGGAGCTTGAAATGACATCGGTGGCTATGTTTTTCTGTAACTTCTGAAGATTACCACGCAGCAGGCAAAGCTCAATGACATCTTCATAGCGCTTTTCCAGTAATTTACTGTGCCCAGCTAACATGCAGTTGTAAAAGTCATAGTGGTTAAGCATGACAATATAAAGCCTTGCACAGACTTGCAATATTTTCTTGCTGTGAAGGAACAAATGCTATAAAAAGCTTAAAAATACTTATTTTTCCTCATAAACATCAACTATTGTGCAACAGAGCATGAGATTTTACATACAGTTACCTGAGTCCTGTCTGGCAACCTGACGATAGAGCAAAAAATCTCATTTGCCCACAGCTTAGCAGACGAAGGTAGGGCTATTCAGACAGGTGATATCTAATATAATCATCTCTAGCTGACGCAGAGACATTCTACCTTCCTTACCTAAAATAGTGTCACTGAACTGACAGAGGAAACTCTCATTGCATATCACTTAATATGAGATCAATATCAGCTGAAGACAGCATGGAAACTTACCAAATCAAGGACAGCTTGTCACCTGCTCAGTGACTCTCAGCCTGTCATCCACTCCTAAATAACATGACATATTTATTTTATCAGAACCTCAACTGTTTGGGAGAAACTTTATGACAGTGGCAAAAAACAAAAAACAACAAACAACTAACAGGCATCCCTGCAGACTTACTCATTTTACAAACTTTCTTTTTCCCAAGTGGCATGCTTCTTTCTTCCTAGAATCAGTAGCAGACTGATAAACGTTCGAGAGTGACTTTGGAGATCTGGGATAACTATTGCTAATTTCATTCCCTTAAAATTCAGCCACTCATGATGTATATGAGGCAGATTTTATTTTTTAGATGTTAACCACGGGGTTGTATTTTCTCAAATTTCTATTGAACCAGCAGCATATGTCCTCAGGAAAAAGAGGAAATCTCACAAACTACAGAGAATAAGTCAAATCCCTGGCTTTTGATTCCAAAGGAGAGACTAAGGTTGGAGAAAAGATCTGGAGGAATACCTGGCCAGTGGGTGAATGTCCTCCCTGCCTCCAGGTGAAAAAGAGACCCTCTGGACCAGATAAAGGTAAAGCAAGAAAGTTAGATATTGCTGAGCCCTTGAAAACATTTCATGTCCCCTAGGCTGGATCCAGAAAGGAGACTAGGAACAGAACTCTAAGATGGGTAGAAAAGCCTGAGAGCAGAAGAATTGTGCTCTCTTTCCAAAGTAGGGCATAGAAAAAATAGCAGGACCCTCACAGTTTCTTGTGTCCAGCAAGGTTAGGAGTGAAAAAGGTCTTCAAGGGGCAAGGAAGCTGATGAGCCTGAGAGAGTTCCGGAATTCTTTATCCCAGTGAGCATGAGGAGCAGCAGAATGACGTCCCATGCAGCCACAACCATCTTAGTGAGGGTTAGTCAGCTGTACTGGTGGAAATCTTTGCAGTTAGTCTAGAGATAACTAGCTTCTCTTGTGATTTAACCATCAACAATCCTGCACTGCACGCATACTGTAAGCACCTACTGTGTGTCTATGGTATAGCAGGCACTGGGGATTTGTAGGCCCTGCCCTTGTGTCTACTGAGGAAGACAAATATTAAACAAATAGATAAATGTACATGACTGTGCGAAAATACATATATTTTTGAAAACCTCAAATTGAGATGAATGCTATGAAGTTGAGGTAAATGACATCTGAGGCTCTCCTCATTTAAGATGTTATGACTCTTTTTTTTTTAATTTTTTTTAATTTTTTAATTTTTTATATTCTTATGTTAATCCCCATACATTACATCATTAGTTTTAGATGTAGTGTTCCATGATTCATTGTTTGTGCATAACACCCAGTGCTCCATGCAGAATGTGCCCTCCTCAATACCCACCACCAGGCTAACCCATCCTCCCACCCCCCTCCCCTCTACAACCCTCAGTTTGTTTTTCAGAGTCCGTCGTCTCTCGTGGTTCGTCTACCCCTCCGATTTCCCCCGCTTCATTCTTCCCCTCCTGCTACCTTCTTCTTCTTTTTTTTTCTTAACATATATTGCATTATTTGTTTCAGAGGTACAGATCTGACACTCAACAGTCTTGCACAATTCACAGCGCTTACCAGAGCACATACCCTCTCCAGTGTCTATCACCCAGTCACCCCATCCCTCCCACCCCACCCCCCACTCCAGCAACCCTCAGTTTGTTTCCTGCGATTAAGAATTCCTCATATCAGTGAGATCATATGATACATGTCTTTCTCTGTTTGACTTATTTCACTCAACATAATACCCTCCAGTTCCATCCACGTTGTTGCAAATGGCAAGATCTCATTCCTTTTGATGGCTGCATAATATTCCATTGTATATATATACCACATCTTCTTTATCCATTCATCTGTCGATGGACATCTTGGCTCTTTCCACAGTTTGGCTATTGTGGACATTGCTGCTATAAACATCGGGGTGCACGTACCCTTTCGGATCCCTACTTTTGTATCTTTGGGGTAAATACCCAGTAGTGCAATTGCTGGATCATATGGTAGCTCTATTTTCAACTTTTTGAGGAACCTCCATACAGTTTTCCAGAGTGGCTGCACCAGCTTGCATTCCCACCAACAGTGTAGGAGGGTTCCCCTTTCTCTGCATCCCCGCCAACATCTGTCGTTTCCTAACTTGTTAATTTTAGCCATTCTGACTGGTGTGAGGTGATAACTCATTGAGGTTTTGATTTGGATTTCCCTGATGCTGAGCGATACTGAGCTCTTTTTCATGTGTCTGTTGGCTATTTGGATGTCTTCTTTGGAAAAATGTCTGTTCATGTCTTCTGCCCATTTCTTGATTGGATTCTTTGTTCTTTGGGTGTTGAGTTTGATGAGTTCTTTATAGATTTTGAATACTAGCCCTTTATCTGATATGTCATTTGCAAATATCTTCTCCCATTCTGTTGGTTGTCTTTTGGTTTTGTTAACTGTTTCCTTTGCTTTGCAAAAGCTTTTTATCTTGATGAAGTCCCAATAGTTCATTTTTGCCCTTGCTTCCCTTGCCTTTGGCAATGTTTCTAGGAAGAAGTTGCTTCGGCTGAGGTCAAAGAGGTTGCTGCCTGTGTTCTCCTTTAGGATTTTGATGGACTCCTGTCTCACATTGAGGTCTTTCAACCATTTGGAGTCTATTTTTGTGTGTGGTGTAAGGAAATGGTCCAGTTTCATTCTTCTGCATGTGGCTATCCAATTTTCCCAACACCATTTGTTGAAGAGACTGTCTTTTTTCCATTGGACATTCTTTCCTGCTTTGTCAAAGATGAGTTGATCATAGAGTTGAGGGTCCATTTCTGGGCTCTCTATTCTGTTCCTTTGATCTATGTGTCTGTTTTTGTGCCAGGACCATACCGTCTTGATGATGACAGCTTTGTAATAGAGCTGGAAGTCCGGAACTGTGACGCCGCCAGCTTTGCTTTTCTTTTTCAACATTCCTCTGGCTATGCGGGGTCTTTTCTGGTTCCATACAAATTTTAGAATTATTTGTTCCATTTCTTTGAAAAAAGTGGATGGTATTTTGATGGGGATTGCATTGAATGTGTAGATTGCTCTAGGTAGCATTGACATCTTCACAATATTTGTTCTTCCGATCCATGAGCATGGAACGTTTTTCCATTTCTTTGTGTCTTCCTCAATTTCTTTGATGAGTATTTTATAGTTTTCTGAGTACAGATCCTTTGTCTCTTTGGTTAGATTTATTCCTAGGTATCTTATGGTTTTGGGTGCAATTGTAAATGGGATCGACTCCTTAATTTCTCTTTCTTCTGTCTTGTTGTTGGTGTATAGGAATGCCACTGATTTCTGTGCATTGATTTTATATCCTGCCACTTTACTGAATTCCTGTATGAGTTCTAGCAGTTTTGGGGTGGAGTCTTTCGGGTTTTCCACATAAAGTATCATATCATCTGCAAAGAGTGAGAGTTTGACTTCTTCTTTGCCAATTTGGATGCCTTTGATTTCTTTTTGTTGTCTGATTGCTGTGGCTAGGACTTCCAATACTATGTTGAATAGCAGTGGTGATAGTGGACATCCCTGCCGCGTTCCTGACCTTAGGGGGAAAGCTCTCAGTTTTTCCCCATTGAGAATGATATTCGCTGTAGGTTTTTCATAGATGGCTTTTATGATATTGAGGTATGTACCCTCTATGCCTATACTCTGAAGAGTTTTGATCAAGAAAGGATGCTGTACTTTGTCAAAAGCTTTTTCTGCATCTATTGAGAGGATCATATGATTCTTGTTCTTTCTTTTGTTAATGTATTGTATCACATTGATTGATTTGCGGATGTTGAACCAACCTTGCAGCCCAGGGATAAATCCCACTTGGTTGTGGTGAATAATCCTTTTAATGTACTGTTGGATCCTATTGGCTAGTATTTTGGTGAGAATTTTTGCATCCATGTTCATCAGGGATATTGGTCTGTAATTCTCCTTTTTGATGGGGTCTTTGTCTGGTTTTGGGATCAAGGTAATGCTGGCCTCATAAAATGAATTTGGAAGTTTTCCTTCCATTTATATTTTTTGGAACAGTTTCAGAAGAATAGGTATTAATTCTTCTTGAAATGTTTGGTAGAATTCCCCTGGGAAGCCATCTGGCCCTAGGCTTTTGTTTATTGGGAGATTTTTGATGACTGCTTCAATTTCCTTCATGGTTATAGGTCTGTTCAGGTTTTCTATTTCTTCCTGGTTCAGTTTTGGTAGTTGATACATCTCTAGGAATGCATCCATTTCTTCCAGGTTATCTAATTTGCTGGCATAGAGTTGCTCATAATATGTTCTTATAATTGTTTGTATTTCTTTGGTGTTGGTTGTGATCTCTCCTCTTTCATTCATGATTTTGTTGATTTGGGTCATTTCTCTTTTCTTTTTGATAAGTCTGGCCAGGGGTTTATCAATCTTGTTCATTCTTTCAAAGAACCAGCTCCTAGTTTCATTGATCTGTTCTACCGTTCTTTTAGTTTCTATTTCATTGATTTCTGCTCTGATCTTTATTATTTCTCTTCTCCTGCTGGGTTTAGGCTTTACTTGCTGTTCTTTCTCCAGCTCCTTTAGGTGTAGGGTTAGGTTGTGTACTTGAGACCTTTCTTGTTTCTTGAGAAAGGCTTGTATTGCTATATACTTTCCTCTTAGGACTGCCTTTGCTGCATCCTAAAGATTTTGAATAGTTGTGTTTTCATTTTCATTGGTTTCCATGTATTTTTTTAATTCTTCTTTAATTTCCTGGCTGACCCATTCATTCTTCAGTAGGATGCTCTTTAGCCTCCATGTATTTGAGTTCTTTCCTACTTTCCTCTTGTGATTGAGTTCTAGTTTCAAAGCATTGTGGTCTGAAAATAGACAGGGAATGATCCCAATCTTTTGGTACTGGTTGAGACCTGATTTATGACCTAGGATGGGATCTATTCTGGAGAATGTTCCATGGGGACTAGAGAAGAATGTGTATTCCGTTGCTTTGGGCTGGAATGTTCTGAATATGTCTGTGAAGTCCATTTAGTCCAGTGTGTCATTTAAAGTCTTTATTTCCTTGTTGATCTTTCGCTTAGACGATCTGTCCATTTCAGTGAGGGGGGTGTTAAAGTCCCCCACTATTATTGTATTGTTGTCGATGTGTTTCTTTGCTTTTGTTATTAATTGCCTTATATAATTGGCTGCTCCCATGTTAGGGGCATAGATATTTACAATTGTTAGATCTTCTTCTGGATAGACCCTTTAAGTAGGATATAATATCCTTCCTCATCTCTTATTACAGTCTTTGGTTTAAAATCTAATTTGTCTGATATAAGGATTGCCAACCCAGCTTTCTTTTGGTGTCCATTAGCGTGGTAAATGGTTTTCCACCCCCTCACTTTCAATCTGGGGGTGTCTTTGGTTCTAAAATGAGTCTCTTGCAGACAGCATATCGATGGGTCTTGTTTTTTAATCCAGTCTGATAGCCTGTGTCTTTTGATTGGGGCATTGAGCCCATTTACATTTAGGGTAACTATTGAAAGATAGGAATTTAGTGCCATTGTATTGCCTGTAAGGTGACTGTTACCGTATATTGTCTGTGTTCCTTTCTGGTCTATGTTGCTTTTACAGCCTCTCTTTGCTTAGAGGACCCCTTTCAAGATTTCTTGTAGGGCTGGTTTTGTGTTTGCAAATTCCTTTAGTTTTTGTTTGTCCTGGAAGCTTTTTATCTCTCCTTCAATTTTCAATGACAGCCTATCTGGATAGAGTATTCTTGGCTGCATATTTTTCTCATTTAGTGCTCTGAATATATCCTGCCAGTCCTTTCTGGCCCACCAGGTCTCTGTGGATAGGTCTGTTGTCAATCTAATGTTTCTACCATTGTAGGTTACATATCTCTTCTCCCGAGCTGCTTTCAGGATTTTCTCTTTGTCTATGAGACTCATAAGTTTTACTATTAGATGTCGGGGTGTTGACCTATTTTTATTGATTTTGAGAGGGGTTCTCTGTGCTTCCTGGATTTTGATGCCTGTTTCCTTCCCCAAATTAGGGAAGTTCTCTGCTATAATTTGCTCCATTATACCTTCTGCCCCTCTCTCTCTTTCTTCTTCTTCTGGGATCCCAATTATTCTAATGTTGTTTCATCTTATGGTATCGCTTATCTCTCGAATTCTGCCCTCGTGATCCAGTAGTTGTTTATCTCTCTTTTTCTCAGCTTCTTTATTTTCCATCATTTGGTCTTCTATATCACTGATTCTCTCTTCTGCCTCATTTATCTAGCAGTTAGTGCCCCCGTTTTTGATTGCACCTCATTAATAGCCTTTTTGATTTCTACTTGGTTAGATTTTAGTTCTTTTACTTCTCCAGAAAGGGTTTCTCTAATAACTTCCATATTTTTTTCAAGCCCAGCTAGTATCTTTAAAGTGATGATTCTGAACTCTAGATCTGACATCATACTAATGTCCGTATTGAGTAGGTCCCTGGCAGTCGGTACTACCTCTTGTTCTTTTTGTTGAGGTGATTTTTTCCGTCTTGTCATTTTGTGCAGAGGAGAATAGATTAATGAGAGAACAAAATGCTAGCAGAGTAACAACGTCCCCAGAAAATATACTCTAAAGAAATCAGAAAAGACCTGAAGCAGTGGAAAAAGAAACAGAAAGAGAGAAAAAAGAAAAAGAAAAAAAAGAAAAAGATAAAGATAAAGATAAAAACAAACAAAACAAAACAACAACAACAAAAAAACCAGAATGTGATCAAATATGATCAGGCTGGTATATAGATCAGTGCCACACACTAGATTTGGGGTGTATTTTGGTCTTTTAGAAGAAAGTGCTTCCCAAAATTTTAAAGAAAGAAAAACTTATATATGTACGAAAATAAGGGTTGATATGATGAAGGGATGGAATAGGACTGTAAAGATGGAAATTATAAAAAATTTTATAAAAGGAATTGATAAGAAGTTGTTTGAAAAAAGAAAGAAGAGGATTTAAAAAAAGAAAAAAGAAAAAAAAAGGGAGAGAATGTGATCAGGCAGGGGAGTAGAAAAAAGCATATACTAGAGATTTAGGGTATATTTTAATCTGTTAGAAGAAACTATCTCAAAATTTTAAAGAGAGAACAACTTATATATATATGCCAAAAATATGGGTAACTACTATAAAGCGATAGCATATGACTCTAAAAATGAAAAATAAAAATGTTTTTTAAAAAAAGGGATTGATAAGATGTTGGTTGAAAAAGGGAAAAAGAAAAATTCAAAAGAAAAAAAGACAGTTAAAAAAAACTTAACTTTGAAAGACTAAAGAATCATGGTAAAAAAGCCATGGATTCTATGTGCAGTATTCCCCTAGCGCTGGAGTTCTGCTGTTCTCATTGATCGGTAAACTTGGTCTTTGCTGGCTGTTGTCGCTGATATTCTGGGGGAGGGGCCTGTTGCCGTGGTTTCCAAATGGCTTTGCCGGAGGCGGAATTGCCCCGCCCTTGCCCCCTCCCAGCTAAGTAATCTGCTTGGGTTTGCTCTCCGGAGCTTTTGTTCCCTGCGAGCTTTCTGTACAGCTTTGGAGGCGGAGAGTGAAAATGGCGGCCTCCCAATCTCTGCCCCAGAGGAGCCAAGAACTCGGGGCCCCGCTCCTCAGTGAGCCCCCAGAGAAAAGCCGTCAGTCACTCCCATCTCCCGGGTCTCCAGCCGCACTCTGTGCTCACCCGGCCTGTGACCGCGCGTTTCTATCTCTGGCACCGGACCCCGTGTGGAGTCTCCAAACCCAGCAGATCCCTGCGGTGCGCTCCCGTGCCACTCCTCCCAGGGGAGGAAGGTGAGTCTCCCCGGATCTGCCGCTTGTTGGGTCCCTGCTGGAGGAGCAGGGGCCCGACTGTGCCGCGAATCACAGTTTATGGCAACCCCGAGCTGAGAGCCCGACCCTGGGCTCCGCCTCTGCAGCCGGCTTCCCTGCTCCGTTACCTGGGAGCTCTGCCACACTCAGGCACCCCCGGTCTTTCTGTGACCCCGAGGGTCCTGAGACCACACTGTCCCGGAGGGTTCCACCCCGCACTTAGCCACCAGAGTGACGTCCCTCAGCGGAGCAGACTTCTAAAAGTTCCGATTTTGTGCTCCGTGGTTCTATCAGTTGCCAGAAGCGGCCGACAGAGGCCCCTCCCCCGCTGTCTATCCTACCGAATATCGCCTCGGATTCACTTCTCCGCATGTCCTACCTTCCAGAAAGTGGTCGCTTTTCTGTTCAGAGAGTTGTTGCTCTTCTTTTCTTCCATCTCCTGTTGAGTTTGTAGGTGTTCAGAATGGTTTGATCCCTATCCAGCTGAATTCCTGAGAGGAGACGAAATCCAGGTCTCCTACTCCTCTGCCATCTTGCTCCGCCCCCCAAGATGTTATGACTCTTTAATGTGATCAGCAGCTACTATACCCACTGGGGACGGAGCCAAAGGAAATAGATTTCAACCTCCGCTTAGGTGAGGGTAGTTTTTTATTTGTTGTTTGCTTTTTTTTGATTCAGTATTCACCTGTTTAACAAAGAGAGATTATTAAATCTGCTCAGGACTTTTTTTGGGGGGGGGGATTGATTGATTAATTAATTGATGGATGGATTGCTTTATATTTTAATTCCAGTGTAGTTAACATGAATCTGCTCAGGACTTTTTAAATAGAGTTTTCATTCATCTAGCAAGGCGGCAATTATGTTAATCTTCCTTTCTCAAATGGTAAGCTCTCATTTTTTCTAATTTACAAGGAAATATAGTATCCTTCTATAAATTTATTTTATTTTTTTAAGATTTCATTTATTTATTTGAGAGAAAGAGAGCAAGAAAGAAAGCACAAATGGAGAAGGGGGCAGAGGGAGAGGGAGAAGCAGACTCCCCGCTAAGCAGGGAGCCCAACGATGCGGGGCTCGGTGACCTGAACTGATGGCAGATGCTCAACTGACTGAGCCATTCAGGTACCCCCAAAATTTTTTAAACAAAAGGAAAATATTACCCACAATTCACCATAGAGATAATCAGCATTAACAATTTTGTGTATTTCCTTCCCATCTTTTTGTTACAGAGTTTTTTTAATAAAGTAGAAGGCAAACAGTCTGCACAACTTGCCTGCTGCTATTTTCATGAGACATTATCACAGCAGAAATCTGTCATTTGTGGCTGCCCTGAATCTTTAGACAGCCTCCCTATGTTGCAACAGATTCCTGGACTGTAGGTCCTGCCTTCCCCAGATAGAGAAAAACACACAAAAACCGACAAGCAAACAAACCCCACATCTCCCACCTCCCTTGAGTTGGGGTATCAGGGCATGTACGACCTAGGTTCCGCCAGTGAGCTGCGCCCACCTGAAACTTTGCTGTGGGTATGAGCGGAGTAAAGAAATAGGCTGGGCACAGGGCTTCCCTTTTGTTAACACAGGGGTCAGAGGAAACAGCATGGTTCTGGCAGAAGAGGCAGCAAGCCACTTCACTGGCCTGGTTCTGACTGATGCTCCTGGAAATGTAGCCTCGAGCCTGCTCCCCAGGCCTCCTGCTGCACTGTGAGCTGTTTTCTGGAACAAATCCCCTTCTGCTTAAACCTCAGAAGGTGGCTGCTCTTATCTGTACCTGGGATCCCTGACCAATACAATAGGCACATTCAGGTGTTAGCACAAATCACTGTAAATACTTTGGGGTCCGGAAAACTGAACCTCCAAAACTTTGACTCACTTAAGCTAATTTTCATTTATTAATTCAAGTCTTAAAATGGAGGATCCTCTAAGAGATTTAAGGCCACAGTATTTCTTACTCTTTTATGGGTAGAAATATTAAGAGAGTACAAAACATCCTTTTTTAAAGTTATTTCATACTCTTTAATGTAACATATAAATTAAAAATGTAAAGGGACATAAGAAAATATAATGGCAGAGAGTGATATTGATTCAAAAAAGTGGTACATCGATTAAAAAATGGAAACAGAAGGAACTAAAGTTACCTAAAGAGTAGTTGAAAAGACATTTGTAGAAGTTAGTGGAGAGTATACTAAGATGGAATTCAGTTTTATTTCAGTTGTTTATTCTTTTAGCAATTGAAAAGCATATTTTAATGTCTGTGTCCAGAGAAAAGGACAAAATTATTTTATGGGTCACCACCATAGGCCATAATCTATGAGCTGCTTGTGTTTTTAACCATTAAATTCCTGATCCCAGCTCGTTTGGGGGCTAGAGCTCTGATTCACCTGGTCTTTTCCTCCCCACCCCCGATCACAAGCATTAGCAGGGGTTTGGGGGCTCAAACGGCATGACCGTGCAGTGCAAGTGCCCATGGCAGACATCAATACTAAGGAGCAGAGCCTGATTTCATACTCTGTACAAGGCCGCAGGCAGCCACAACCAAACACCTTAAGACAGGAAATTCCATAGTTCTGTTACTTGACCAGCTGTTGACCATCTTCTGTAGGTCAAACCCCATGCCATGTGCTGGGGATCCAAGGATAAGAAAGATAAGCCTCTTGCCCTCCAAGAGAGCTCAGTCCCATGGGAGAGGCCAGCAAGTACAAAAATAGTTGAACATCTTCATGATAAATGCTATAATAGAGCTGGATGTCGGGTGGGGATCCCTAATTGTGCCCTGAGGAAAGAAGAAAAGGCAAAATCTAGCACCCCAGGACATTCACTTTGGCACCTGCAAACTACTCAGTACTGTGCAGAATTACCTTTTCTCTAGGTGGATTCCCAAGTAGCAAAAGAAATGAGTTTATCATTCTTTACAATTTGCCCTATGTAAATCAATACCCAGGACAGGAATGTCTGTATTTGCATTATTTGAATAGTTTATGAAAGTTAATAAGCATGTGAGTTTTTTTTTTTAAAAGAGAACTACTTACAAAAACTACTTAATTTCTATACCTATGTACCATTCTTTAGATACCACGCATGCGCTCACACACATACACACACACCCAGAGTATATATTATGGAATGTGTATATTATGGAATGTGGAATGAAAATGTTATAGGCTCACAAACCACTCTTGTCTTCCTTCCTCCTCACCCATCTATCTATCCTATTTTTATCCAAATATGTTTCATATAACAAGATTTCAAAAATAAATGTGAGGAACCATCCCATTAAGCCATGTTCTGCTCTGGAGGATTCTCTTAGATTGGGTCCCCAGGAAGCAAACCCTGAGACAAAGACTTGTGTACCAGTAGTCAAGTAAGCAGTGAGAGGGAGTGGGGAAGTGAGATAAAGGAGGAAGGGAAGCTGATCAAGGGCATATTACCAAGTTGGTCACCACTGTGGGCGACTGGAGCTTAATTCTCTGAAGGAAGCTTGGAAGCCAGTGTAGAATAGGCATTGAGTCCCCCTGTCCGAGAGGCGAGGACCAACTCCCTTCATTCTCTGATAAGGCTGCTCCCTGGGAGTATTAGCTCCCCCATTCTCTCAGCCTGCCAGAGCACAGGCCCTAACGGCCAGATAGAGGCCTCAGGAGCATTGCAGGTGCTGGCAGTCGAAGGCTGGATCCATGCACAGCAAACACTAATTGCCCAAGGGATACAGGGAGGGCACCAAGCCTGTCTTCCACGGGATGAAAATAAAGCTCCTCCATTTTAAGTTCTAGTCGATTTTATCTATATCCTAAAGATGGCTAAGATATAGTGATTCCTAGACAAAGTAAAGTGTCTTTAGTAGTGAATAATGAAACTGAAAATCAATTATAACCTACAGATAAATTCCATTGTGTAGGCTTTTCAAGACTGATTTAGTTTCCAAACACATTGGCAGTGTATAGTATTGCATACAGATAACAAGTGAAAAATAAATAATTGATAATAACTAATAATACAGATAATAAACAAAGAACAAATAAATAAGAGTAGAATTATTTCAGACATTTTAGTTTGGCAGATATGCTACCCTGGCTCCTGTCTAGATTATATTGTCACTTGTGGTGACAACTTCCATGCTGTGTTTCAATGCTGGTACCATAACAAATTATGCAAGTTGCCATTTATTTTTAAGGAACAGAAGAGAGTAAACAGAAATTTGAGGAGTAGGAGATTTGAAGACAAAATGGCCCAAATAAAACATTTCTAATAATTATGTGAATTCAGTGACTTTTCCCATCTGTTTAAATTTAAAAAAATGTAAGTGGCTTGAGTACATGTTTCAAGGCTGGAAACTGCACTGGTGCTCACTCTGAGTTCTCTGCAGAGAATCTCTGGTATCAGTGCAAGAACAGAACTGGCTTCAGGATGTGCCATATCCAGTCCTTTTCCGGAGGACTCCTTAGAGGTAACATGGAGAAGATAATAAAATGTCTAACTGCTCTGCCCTTCTCCCAGGGGCTTTTTTTTCTCTTGAGCAAAGAGTCTATAGCCAAGCCAAGAAACCCATGAGTGAGTATTAATTAATCAGGTAACCACAAAAGCCAGCATTTGTTTCAGCCGTGTTGAGAAAGCCTGTGTATTTGTGCATTCACTACAGTGTGTCTATTTCCTCCCCCACTTCTAAACCATAGCCTCCATAAAAGTTGCTGGGACTGGCTCATGAAAAGCTTCATTATGAAGAAATTGCCCTTTGCTCTTATTTTAGCCAAAAAAAAAAAAAAAAAAGAGTGGATTCCCTTCATGGTGGACAGCTTTCTGGAGCTTCTTTCTATAGACTCCAAAAGCTCTCCTTACAATAACCAGGGATGTATTAGATTCAACTCTAATTTCCCCCTCAAAACCAGTTATGGCTCCTCTTCACCGCTTTCCTTCTCCTCTATACCTCAATACAAGTGGTCATGCCATTCTATTTTTCTTATTTATACAGATGAGCCAAGTCACTGAATATTATGGCTTGATTATTTTAAGAGACACTGATGACTGTCTACCCATCTCCCCACACCTCCACCATCATATGCTCTAAAGAAGAGGACACTCCTCAGCCCCTGGGATGAATCATAATTAACCTAAGTCTATCACGTAATCCTATTACCCTTGCCAGTGATTAGTTTAAACATGATGTAATTCTGGCCTGTGAGATGTGAGAAGTCTCTTGGGAGTTTTCTGGGAAAGATGTTCCTCACTGCTGAAAAGAGAAGTGTGGGAGGAAACTCTTCTTTCATCTGCCTCTGCATGTCATCATCTTCCTCATGTGACTCCTTGAACTTTGGCAGCCAGGTGGGGTCATGAAGGAAGCTACCTTAGGATGACAGGCTGAATGATAGAAAAGACAAGGCACCAAGGTCCTTCATGATGTTGTGAGCTGCTGACTCTGTCAACCCTGGAACTGCTCTCTCTCTCTGTAGACTTCTTGTTAGGGAGGTAAATCTTTCTTATTATTTACGCCATTTTGGTAGCTAAAGAGACCCTGATACTAACACTTTGCTACAAGAAGGAAGAGAAGACTTTTAAAGAAGAAGAGATTAGAAGCAGAGATGATGAATTTGGTGAACACTCATTTGTACTTAGAAAGCACTAAGTCTCCTAATTTAAACTGCAAAAGGCATAATGGCTCTTATCTACTTGAATGTTAGTATGAATCTTAAAAAAATCAAGACAAAGTGAACTATAATGAACTATACAAAAACAGATCTATAATAAGAAAAAATATTTGAATAAATGACTAGAAATTGTCATTAGTAAATCTGGAAACTAAGACAACATGGTATTTGTTTAATTTGAAAATATAATTTTTGTCATTAATTCAAAATTCTCAAATGTCAAAATTTTTAGGAGTTAACAAAAAGTATCAGGATTCAAAATGATTAAAATTTCACCAGTGTTCCCTTCCTTCCCTTGGGTAGAGAGTAAACAGGAGTTATCTAAAATGAGGAGCAAGAAGGAAAAGAGTGAAGTAAAGAGCATGGATAATTCAGCAAAACAAAAAATACAAACTATATAAATCAATGAAGTGAAAAAGACCAAAAAAAAAATTCCTAAAATTTCTGGTCTCCTTCCTCTTCTCTTCTCCCCCCAGATTAAGAAAACATACTTTCATAGATAGTAATAAGTATGCTTTTTTTCTATAATTCTCTGGAGATAGAGAGGAGAGAAAAAATTACTAATATAAGGAATTACTTTGTTTTTCACAGTCTGAAGCCTCCAACTTAAGAAATTAAGACAAAATCATTAGGTGTTAGAAGCACAAGGCTGATCATTACAATTTTTAGAAGAAGGAAAACAAAGTTCCAAGAACCATACATGACATTTATTCATATGGATAGCTTTCTGAGACACTTTCATTTGAAAGTCTAGACCTCTCCAGGACTAAGTTAGGGGCTTCTCCTCTATTCTCTCACTGTATCCTGTGACAACATCTATTCTCATATGAGCTCCCTTACTGGATTGCAGGCACCCTGAAGGTCAGGGTCACACTTTATTTACTATAGAACTCCCAGCACCTGGCAGTATCTAACGTGTCTGAACGGAACCAAGCTTGCATAGTCCTCATCCTTCAAAATTCAGCTTGCTCATTACCTCCACCATCGAAAGTATAACTTTGACAATTACGTACTTTCATACCTTTCTGTTTATCTCCACTCCCAGACTGAGAACAATTAGATTTCATTCATTTCTGTATCCCCAGTGTCTAGCACAATTCTTGGTACACTGTGGATATTCCATAAATGTTTGATTAGTGATCCAAATCAACAACACACCAAGTACTGTTGCAAAGGTAGTAGGGATCACAACTCCTATGCATGATTTTGTCCCTTAAAAAGACATATCAGTTTGTATACTGGACATCAATCAGAAAGTGGAAGTTTATAAAAATTTGCTTCCTTGCATACTTGTCGAATAGCCCTTATCTGGAAGCTGACTTACCTACGGGAGCTGACAATAATGTTAGAATTGACAAAGAAAAATGGCAACCTGGAAAATGGTTTTGCACAGATGCTTCACATTATCTCAGAGATGATAACACCCACTGCAATGACCTGGCCTAAGAGAAGCACAAAGCTGCCCAGTTTTCCATATCCTGTCCCCTTATTCAATTTTCTTTTCCAATTTTGGAATGTATTTTATGTACTTACAGAATTTCAAAGCTAGACAAGACCTTCCCAGAACAGACCAATCAAAGCGCCTCAACCTATTAAGGTCTTGAGAAGTTAAGTATTTATCCAAGACCATATAGCATATTACAGCAGAGCCACCATGTACCTCTTGAAAGAGGAGACTGCCAATTCTAAAGAACCAAATTTTGTCTTCAAATTTAACAGTTTCTCCTCTCTACCTTTAGTATGAAGATCTTCAGTATCTACTACTAAGACAGTTTACAACTTTTTCATTCTCAAACCATTTTTCAAAGAACAAGAACTCCTGCCACCTACTCTTTTCTTCCCCTCCTTAGCATTAGAGAAAAAGAGAAAAACAAAGCCCAAAAGCCTCTTCATAGTGATTGGAGTAATGGTCTTGCCCTTGATGAGGTACTGATAAGGTTATGTCTGTTTTTCATTAATTATCATTTGAATGTTATAGACAATCTTACCAATAGTTGGGGAGTCTTTGCCACTTATCGAACCCCAGATTTGGACTGAGATGGGATGAGATCATGCAGAATAGGAAGACAATGTTTTTCAAGACGTACCTTTCCTAGCCAGCTGGTGAAATCTACATTCTTGAGGTTGTCCTAAGTACCACAACCCTATAGGTGTAATTTTGTGTGTGTGAGGGGGCCCGCTTTCAAAACGTTCAATTGCTCAAAATCGTTAAAAGGTGTAGTAGTAATATGCTCTAAAAACAAAAATATTGATAACACAAGATTAAACAACAATCACTCGTTCACTCCATCACACTTTAGTATACTAAGTACTGAGCTTAGAGCAAAGATTCTTTTTCTTGTCAGCAAGGAAATTAAGGAGCATGACAATGTCAGTAAGGATGTGAAAGAATAATTTACCATAGATAATCAGGTTAGCTTTTGTTATGATTGTTATATGCTCCAAATTTACAATTAATGTTAGGTTAATATTCAAAATGCAATATTCTAATTCATAATTCATGTCAGGTTTTTATTTTGAACATGACAGAAAAATACTAGAATTGTGGATTTCAATGAGATGATCAGATGCAATGCAAAGCCTACCATGAAATCAAGATACAGCGACAAATTGAGTTTTAAGAAGCAACAAAAACGATTAGCTCCATTTTCTTGACTAGGTAAAAACAACATAGGATAAACCTGTTTAAAGTGAAATTAAATTATGATTGAGGCAAGAAGAAGGTTGGTGCTCCAAAAATAAAATGAAAAAATAATCTAGGGTTTCAGTGAAATAAAGTCCCCTAATTTTATTTATAGCAGGTGCTGGTTGGCCGCAAGTGAGACAGCCAAAACAGCAAAAAGTCTGTATTTCTAAATTTCAGTCTTCATTTCATCATCATGGTAATTGTAGTATATGGACTTAAGCTAAAACTCTAACTACAGCATAAAGCAGATTATTATATTTAATTTTGAGGTGGAAAGGGAGGAAAATGAAGCTCTGTATTAGCATACTTCCATTAGCAGGTTTAAGCAACTGTTTCTGGGTCTTACATTTTGCTGAGTAGTGCTTATGCCAAAAAAAAAAAAAAAATCTGTTTTTATGCACCAGAAAGCCAGGGCTTAGTCTACCAACAGAGTCCAAATTAGAATCTACTACTAGGAAGGATCTAGTTTCCCTGAATGACAGCTTATGGATACAGTCATTGATTTGCAATGCACAAAAAGTCAACTGTGTAAGAGGAGATGGGGACTCATGGCCAGCCCGTCTCTGATTACATGGGTCTTCCTATTTCCGGATCAGGAGGGTGGAGGGGAGTCTGGCTAAAGAAAGTGCTTCAGGGGCGCCTGGGTGGCTCAGTTGGTTAAGCGACTGCCTTCGGCTCAGGTCATGATCCTGGAGTCCCGGGATCGAGTCCCGCATCGGGCTCCCTGCTCGGCAGGGAGTCTGCTTCTCCCTCTGACCCTCCTCCCTCTCATGCTCTCTGTCTCTCATTCTCTCTGTCTCAAATAAATAAAAAGAAAATCTTTAAAAAAAAAAAAAGAAAAGAAAGTGCTTCAGAACCTTCGTGCTGGCCACACCTCAACGAGATGGCTGTGCAGACTTTGTCCCGCCTGCCCAAGGAGTCCGCAGGAACTCAGCACAGGAGACCACCTCCTCAGGTCACAGCACAGAGCAAAGGACACAAAAAAGAGTCTTAGGCATGGTTTTCCACCAGCACTGTTTCTAGAGATTCTGAATCTCTAGAATTTATTTGAGGATAAATCAGTGTTAAGTTCACACAATGAAAGAAAAAAAACTGTTAGACTCATGAAGTGTGATATCTGAAGAAGCCTCAAAGAAGGGACACAGGATCTCAGAGCAGAGCTTCTCCCATTTTGCCATGCATACATATCACCAGGGAATCTGTTCCAATACGGGTCTAGGGGAGACCCAAGACTGCACATTCCTAACAAGGTCCCAGGTGATGCCCTATGCTGCGTTGCACAGGGAACACACTTTGAGTAGTAAGGTTTGGAGCCAGTAGGGGTCCAGAAGACTGCCTGGCTGAGTGTGGAAGAGCCCCAGAGTTCTCTAGAGGCTTGGGGGTTGGGCGGGTTTGAAGAGCAGTCCAAAGGAGAGGACGTGTGTTCCCCTCCTACCCCATGAAGCATGAGATCTCACTAGACAACAAAGGTTTGGAAACTGCTGCTGGTCCAGCCCCCTCACTTTATAGATAAGGACACTGGAACCCAGACAGGCTGTGAGGCTTGACCATAGATTTTTCCATAGCCTGAGAATTTTCCATAGCCAACACCAAGATGATCCCCAAACCCCAAAATGCCAAAAGCCAGTTTTAAAACACCATTAGCAAAACCTCCCTTACAGTTTTGGCCCACATCCTAAAGCTGCAGTTTGCACTGGTTTTCTCTTGTTCGGTTTCCAGTAGTGAAAGGTACAGCTGCCCACTGGCCCTTTGAACATGTCTTGTTACATAATCTATTTCTTTAATGTATTTCTACTCAGCCTCATTCCACAAAGGTTTTGACATAACTTACATAATAAAACAGAAAACTGAGACAAGCAAGAGTAAGTGGAACTAAGAAACCAGGTAAAAGGAGAACACAGATATGCTGGCCCAAAACTGTGGCTACAATTGAACTTCAAATTTAATTCCAAATCTCGTGGAATGTATGATGATTACCATTACTACTACTGTTGTTGCTGATATTGCTGGTAATGTCATAGATGCAAGTCTTGCCTATGACAAGAGGGTATTTCAATCTCCAGATCCTCTGTGATATAAGCCAGTTTTCATTTTAGACACATAGCAGTGGAGGTGTCCCCAAGGAAGACATCAGAGATTCTTTTAAATAGAACTCATTCGAAACAGAATTCCAACTTACATAGGGAATAATGCACTTTGATGTTTAATTCAAGAAAGGCTTCTCAACTCTTACCTTAATCCCAGTTTCTATATTTGGCACATGTATACAAAACACCTGTACTGTGCAAGACTCTACTTGTCTGAGGCATAGCCTCTGCCTTTGAGGGGTTTGCAATCCAGCAGGAGGGAAGACAAATAATTACAAGTTATAAGAAAGCAGCATGTACCTTCAAAGGATGAAATAAATATCCTAAAAAGAGAACCACAGGCCAAGGTATGAGATAATCATAAGAAAACATCCAACTGCTAAAATAGTGATACTAGTGTTAATTATGACAATAACAAGTACCATGTAAGGACCAATGATTTGGCACCATGCATTGTGCTAAGAGACTATTATAATCCTCACTTCTGAAATGAAGAAACTAAGATACAGACAGGTTAAGACCTTCATTTAAAGGCACAGTCAGGGGCACCTGGGTAACTCAGTTGGTTAAATGTCTGCCTTCAGCTCAGGTCATGATCCCAGGACCCTGGGATCATGCCCCACGTCAGGCTCCCTGCTCTTCAGGGAGTCTGCTTCTCCCTCTGCCTGCTGCACTCCCTCCTTGTGCTCTCTCTCGCTCTCTCTGTCAAATAACTAACTAAATAAATCTTAAAAAAAAAAAAATAAAGGCACAGTCAATTAAGCAGCAAACCACACCTAGTAATAATGAAACGAAGACCCCACTTCTGAATCCTAGGCACCTCCCCACTATGGGATCCTGCCTTCTGAATTTACAAAGTCAGACCCAAATGAACTACAACTGGGAACACAACTCAAAGATACATATTCTCTGCACCAAGGTTGATAATCTGAATAACCAGGAAAAAAGGGAGAGGCACCCTCTTGACCCCCACGCCCTGCAAAGTACATGTTCCAATTTTCATGACAAGAATCTTTCAGAAACTGTAGAGCAAGAAGACTGACACGAATCTCTGGCAAAGCTGAAGAACTGATGATTAAACAGATGGCTTGTGAGCATTTAGAACATGAAGCAGCGGCCAGCAGGGACTCACATGGGCTTATGGAAAATAAGCCATACTAAATTAACCTAATTTCTTTTTGTGAGAGGGTTATTTGATTGGTTGATGAGAGAGAAGCAATTAGTCATGGTATATCATGATTGCAGCCCATCTGATGAAGTCATGTTAACAGATGTCAATGAGAAGAGTGTTGTGATATCCTTTTAATATGGGAGATATGGAATCTTCATGTGGATTCATGGCTGGTTGAACAAGCAGACCAATCATGCTGGAGTCTTGGGTCTCAGGCCACTTTGCAGATGTTCCCTCTTACAATGCTATCAGAATCCATCCCTAACAATATCTTCGCCAACATTTTATTAATGACTTGGAGGAAGATCCAAAAAGACATATTGACCAAGTTTGTGGAAGACACAAAGCCAGGGAGCATAATCAATAGACACAGGCAGAGTCAATTTTTCAAAGTAATTGAAGAAGCTGAAGTGTGAGCTGAAACCACCCACGTTAAATTTTGCAAGACGAAACCTTAAGTTCCATAGTTATAGGTGGGGAAATCAAATTCTCAAATCTAAGATGAGTGAAACGCTTAAGAGTAAAATGGCTGACCATTCTGTGGGGAGGAGAACAGCTGACCTCAAGATTCAGTATGAGACATCAATATGATGTGACTGCTAGGAGCTCCTGAGGTTCCAAGCTGATCCTGACATGTATGAAAGATTGTGGTATCAATATACTTGGTTCCATCAGGCCTGGGAAACTCATTTCAAAAGGAATATTGTCACCAAAGTCAGCCCAAGGGATGATGATTAAGATGTTTAGGGCTGCTAAAATCAGGTTACCCAAGGAACAGAGAAATGAGAGGGGCAGAGCTAATATATTTTGAGCAATACCTTATGAAAATGTGTTAGAAATGTTTTGCTGTTTTAATATTTATAATATTTATAACCATATAGAATATTTATTATTTTCTCCATCATACAGATGGGAAAACTGAGGCTGATAACTTAGATAATTATCCAAAATAAGTGGAGAGATTAAGATATGAATGCAGAAGAGTCTGACTTAAAGCCAAGACTCTTTCTACTTCATTAGTAATTGAACCTCTATCCAGTAGTTAGACATTGATAATATTAGACGAAGGAGGGACAGGATAACAATGTCCTACAGTTCTTGTGCATGCCAGGGTTTCATGCCTTCAATCATTCTACTTCCCCAGTCTGTACACCTCTGTCTACCAGATTCATATTCCTCCTATGAGATTTGGCTCCTATGCTCTGTATTCTACAATGTCTTCTCCATTTCATAAAAATGGGATAAGTGCACCTCCATCTAGCATTATCTACCCTGCAGGAGGTTGAAAGTGCCTCTTTACATCCTTGTTGATATGATTGGTCTGTAAACTCTTTGAAAGCAAGAGCAATGTACAATTTGTCTTTATTTTTTCTTCATAGCAGCTTTATTGAGCTATAATTCACCTACAATAAAATTCACTTTTAAAGTGTACAATTCAGTGGTTTTGGTAGTATACTCCTGCAGGTTTGCAACTATCACCACCATCTCATTTTAGAACATTTTCATCTTCTTTGGTATGGACTGAATTTTTTATCCCCTGCTCCCCAAATTCATATGTTGAAGTCCCAACTCCCAGTATCTCAGAATATAATTGGTTATTTGGAGAGAAAGTCTTTAAAGAGGTGATAAAGTTAAACTGAGGCCATTAGGGTTGGGCCCTAATCCAATATGACTGGTGTCCTTAAAAGAGAAACACACCAAGGGCACATGTAGGAGCATGCACATACAACAGAAAGGTCATGTGAAGTACAGTGAGAAGGTATCCATCTACAAGCCAAAGAGAGAGGTCTCAGAGGAAACCAACCCTGACGGCACCTTGATCTTGGACTTCCAGCCTCCGGACCTGAAAGAGAATACATTTCTGTTGTTTAAGTCACCCAGTCTGTGGTTTTATGTTATGGCAGTCTAGAAAACTAATAAAATCCCCAAAGAAACTTCTTACCTATTAGCAGTCAATCCCCACCCCCACAACCCACTGCTTGTGGCAACCACTAACCTGTGATTTGTCTCTGTGGATTTGCCTATTCTGGATATTTCATATAAACGGATCATACAGTATGTGGTCTTTTGTGACTGGCTTCTTTCACTTAGCAGAATGTTTTCAAGGTTCATCCAAGTTGTATCAGTACTTCATTCCTCTTCATGGCCAAATAATATTCCATTGTATGGAGATACAGATATGTACACACACACACACTACATTTTATTAACCGTTTGTCAGCTGATGAACCTTTGTGTTGTTTCCACTTTTTGGCTACAATGAATAATGCTGCTAAACACTGTGTACAAGTTTTTGTGTGGACATATGTTTTCTTTTGGGTGTACATCTAGAAGTGAAATTGTTACCAATGATTAGAAGGGCCAGTGCTTGGTTTAGTGTTCTGCTGTCATTGGCTTGAAATTCTTAATAATTTTTAACAAAGGGCGCTGCATTTTCATTCTGAACTAGGCCCCACAAATTATGTAGCCAGTCCTGCCTATGTTATTCAAGCATAAAAGCTATTTATAGTTGACTCTTGCTAAACTAACCAACCTCATTCTTGGTCACTGGGTCTATTTTACTTTTACACATTTGATAAAGCAAGGAAGGGCTCAAACCTGCCAATCCTATGTGTCTGTCACTGCTATAAATGCTTTTAACATGGAAGGGGTACAAGATAATGATTACAGATAAGGAAGCCAAGAGGCCACTGGAACATTTAAAGGAACTGAAACATCTTTATCTGTTGAAGCAAATCAGGTGCTCAAAGCAATGCTACCACCAATGGGGCCACATAAAAATAACCCTAGAGTCAGTAGAAAAAGCCAATCAGATGGGAATCAACTATGTGCATACTTGGATACAAGTGCTATTTAACACATACACTTCACACCATGTGGACAGATCTTAATTTGGTTCAGTTCCTGAAAGGGCTATATGGAAAAATCAAATGCACATTGACAGAGCTGCAGTGAATGACAAGACTCTCTGATGGGTTTGGTTTTTATTACATTTTAAAATCAGGTTTATTTCTTGTGGGTTGCACTTCTAAAATTCTAACATGTCAAGGCACTAAGACTATTAAGTCATAATGGTTTTACCCTAACTCGTTAAGAATGTATGTAAAAAATAAAATTGATGTATATAATAAAATTTCCTCTTGTATTTGAATCTCCATCTCCAGAAAAACTACCCTGATATAAATCTGAAGCAACTCACAGTAGTTTCGATGAGCTAAAACATATTTTCAGGGGTGCCTGGGTGGCTCAGTCAGTTAAGCATTTGCCTTTGGCTCAGGTCATGATCTCGGGGCCCTGGGACTGAGCCCCACATTGGGCTCCCTGCTCAGTGGAGAGCCTACTTCTCCTTCTGCCTCTCCCCCTGCTTTTGTGCTTTCACTGCCAAATAAAATCTTTTTTAAAAAATTAGAAAATAAAAAATAAAACATTTTCATAAGAACCAAGAAAAACAATGCTTAAAATAAACTGAAAATGTATTTTCAGTGCCAATTAAAGGTTCTCCTAAACTAGAGATCAGTAAATACCTTGTAGTTTACCTGGAATTTTTTAAAAACTTTTTCATATGAGCCATCCTTATAGAACTACTGCAAAATCATACAAAGCAGTGCTGTTTAAGTACTGTTTCTTTTTAAAAGGTAAAGTTATACTGTTATTAATGGGAAACAATATAAAAGGACAAATGTCTGGTATTTTCTGGATCAACTTTGACAGAGAGCAAGAGCGGGGAGGAGCAGGAGAAGAAGCAGGCTCCCCGCTGAGCAGGGAGCCTGATGCGGAACTTGATCCCAGGACCCTGGAATCATGACCTGAGCCGAAGGCAGGCGCTTAACAGACTGAGTCACCCAGGTGCCCTGTCAGTCACTATTTACTATCATTTTAACACCAAACATAATACAATTTACTAGTATTTATCAGATAGACACACACCCACCCTACCTATCCTCTTTCACTTATTTTTTTCCATAGCACTTAAATCACTGTCTATCTCTCATAGCACTACTCATTGTCTACCTCTCTCTATAGCCCCACCAGAATGTCCTCTCCCTGAGAACATGACTTGGTGTGTTTGCTGCTATATCCCATGTCTAGGACAGCACCTGATATTGTTAGCAACCTATGCATTGACCAAAGACTGAATGAAGGTGTTCACATTGTAGGTTGCTTAAGGTAAAGACTGCTTCCTAATTGTTACTGACTGAATGATTCTGTTGCACTAAGTACTTGGCTGATAGAAAGGGGATCCCTTTAGTTTTTTTCCTGCAGAACCTGGAGTGACAGATCTTCAAATCAAAAAAGTGATCCCTTCCCCATCCAGGGAAGAGGAAGATGTCACGGGTATCCTGTCCCCAGGGGTGACATGCCTGGCCAGTTTATTAAGATATCACCCTTGCCTGAGGCTGGTCTTTCTGCTACCACAGAAGTAAAGCAAGTTTAACTAATTTGGAGTGAGGAGGGTGCAGGGACAGGGTGCAAGCTGCCCAAGTGCACCTCTGACAGGTCATTTCAAACTGTGGTTTCACATATTAGGGGACACTCATCAATCTAAGTTATAAAACCCCTCCCTGGGCCATTTTCAGCAATTCCACGTCCATCAAGTAGGTCCAAATGTCCTTCACTGGAAGAGCCTCCTCTCCCTACAGTTCTTCTAGGTTTATCTTTTGCATCGGGGCTTATCCCAAAGTGGCCAAAATGGCCTTTTGTTCAGTGCTGCAGATTCATGAAGTGCTTCAAGTGTTGACCGTTGACAAGAGCTCCAAGCCAGATTACACCCTCTGTTGCACAGACACACTGACAATTTGGAAAGATGTTCCCCAGACAGCTTTAAATGTATTTCCCATTTCTGGGCCACCCCAACTGTAATACACTAGGAATTAAAATTTGTATTAATTCTGTAATTATCCTGGGAGCAATATAGTCACAGTGCATTGCATTTTTGCATATTAAATTTTTTGGTGTTGAATTTAAACTTAAAATACCCCATTTTTTGTTGCCCTGTTTTACACAGTTTTATATTTAATAGATCTCAGAAGAATGGAAGTAACCTGTAACTCTCTCAACCTCTCAGAGACCCTCCTGATCCCTTCTCACCCTGTGGCCCTTCTAATAGAGCTATTTGAGTTCACATCCTACTTTCAGCCCAAATGCCATTTTCTGGAGGACAATGACTGTAGCTGCTTCATCTCTTGGGCAGCTATCAACTAGATGCTTGTTGAATGAAGTTTCATTCAACAACTGCTCTTTGCCATTCCCATGGACAGCAGAGAGTTAAGGCTGGCTAAATTTATGGCTTTTTCTTTCAAGACAGAGCACACGTACATCTTTGTGTACCCACAAACTAAGAAATGTCCATCTAATACAAAGATAACAAGAAAAACCAAACCATGCCAGTTAAAATGGTCTGAGAAAATAAAAAGATTTCCCCAAATTTATTTCTTAGCCAACTTGTGCTTTTCCTAGGAGAAATTAAAAGTATATTAATGACCTATTTTTAGCCTTTTATTCATTTAACCAGTGAAATTAAAATATTGGTAGACTGTAATTAAATGAAGATGACATTATGGACCCTGAATTAATACTGTCATTGGAAATATTGCGTGTATTAATAGTTGGTCTGCATGTTACATTACCACCATCTGCTGTTCACGACTATCAATTTCAAAATAGTGACTTTCCTTCTTATTCCCCTTACTAAATCTTTTGTAAATTTAAATACCACATAGGCTTATGACCACTAATTTCAACATGCACCCATGATGTCCAGCATGGGTAGCATTTCCTAAGTTGGACTCCTTGCTACACTAGTGCTAGCAAGAGTGGCCTGGAAAAAAAGCGAGTTCAGTGGTTGAACAAGTTTGGGAAAAGCTCTTGAGTCACAATTTACACCAGCAGATTTAAGTCTGTGAAGAGTCCCTCAGTAAAAAAACTGGTTTAACTTTACGGAACCAAGTGTTTTCTAAACTTGCTTAATCAGGGCGCCTGGGTGGCTCAGTTGCTTAAACTTGCTTAATCATGGAACTCCTTCTTATACAGAACACCTGTTACCATTTTCAAAGGTACCAGCATTTGGTGCTTCATGGCTATCAATGCTTCACTGTATCAAATGCCTACAAGCAAACTAGACAATTTTACAACGTGATGTTTGTTTATAAATAATGTGCCACCAGATTTACACATATTCTCTTACATCACCTCCAGGAAACACAGGATGGCAAAGTAACATTGTTGTCACTATTGCTTCACAGCAAAGTTATTTCAGAAAGTGAAAAATCATCCCACCACTAGGCCTCAATAACGAGTTTCCAGCGGTGCTTCTCAAACTTTTCCAGCAAAATACCTCTAATAGCAAAGAAGGATAAACTCCGACCCCAGAGACAGGACTGCCAAAAGCAGGGCATGTCTCTGAAATCTCATGCTTTGTTTTTAAAATTCATGCAACAAATAGTGCCATGTTTGTCGAATGACAAATGTTCAGGATTATTCACTGCAAAGTGTTTTTAATAACAAAAGATTAAAAACGACCCAAATGTACATCAACAGGAAAGTGAATATCTTATAGTATAGCTATGTAGTGGAATATACTATACAGTTGTTAAAACAAAGAATGGGAACAGTCTCTAATATTTACATGGGAAAAGCTCCAAGATATTCTGGCATATGAAAAAAGCACGAAACAGAACTATGTAAAATGTGAGTTTTTATGAGAAAGGGACAAAAATAAGAATTCCAGAGTTGCTTATATATGCACATGGCAACTCTGGAAAAATCCACAGGAAACTCTTAACAGTGGTTCCCTTTTGGAGAAGAGGATGGGAACTCAGAAAATGGAGGACAGGGATGAGAAGAGACTTTGAACAGTATATCTTTTTATATTTTTGAGCCATATGAATGTGTAGCTTATTAAAATTATATTAAACATTAAAAAATCATGTTAATTTTTCACTCTGTGACATATTCACATCTGACCTAAAATTGTTTTAAAATATCCATACATTTTTAGAATAAACTATTCTAAACTATTATTCTAAATTAACTCTAAACTAATAGTTAAACTATATCCATATTTAAATTCCTGCTTGGTGGATCATCTGGGACATCATATACATAGTTCAGTGTGAAAGACATGGGTTTAGGCCATTTAAGACTTGTTTGAACATATAGCCTTCATTCCATTTGAAGAACCAACATCAACACAAAAAAAATCTGGAACCTCTACTAAAAAATGCTTGCTCAACAGTTTGGGACTTTTATGTATAAGATGGGGTTAGAACTCTGATGCACAAAATCAGTACTAACTAACATGTGGAATTGACCACACAGAAAATGGCACAAAACTAAAATGGCAACCCCAAGTGTGAAGCGTCACAGACTTCTGCCCATTTTTCCATGCCAGAGTGGTCAAGGGCAAGGCAAACCCCAAGGGCAAACCTCTGCTTTACAGCCCAAAGTAAGTGGAATTTCAAACTCTCCAACTATTTTCAACATATTTTTAAAAGCTTGGTGATTATTTAAAAAATCGGAATAATCAGTCTAGCTGCAGCCAAAAAATTTCCTATTACACCTCCTGAATACAAAAAAAAAAAAATAACAACTAGGCTTCTTTTGGCTATACTTCATAGCACTTTTATTAAAATGCTTTTTATATATCTGAAAAAAAATGTGCCATTTATTTATATTAAAGATATGGTCCAATAAACAAAATATAATACAGATATAACTCCAATGGAACAAGCAAAATGCAGTATGACTAATGTCAATGAAACACACTATAGGTACCTGCATTTTATACCCTAAAAGATATTCTGAGGACAAGTTCTGTTTCCTTGTTTACTTCCTAAGAGTGGTTTAATAAACCAACAGTGCCATAAATGTCTCTGAAATTCTCTTAAACTGAAATTTTATTTCTAGGTGTAAATAAGGCCAGAATTAAAAAGATAAACAGTATGAATAGATGAACCAATACGGCACAACCAGCAGGGAGTCATCTGTTCCTGCGTTCATCGATTCTGACTCTGTTTCAGAAGGCTGTTCTCTCTGGAATCCCTTCCGAGAAACAAACAGGCAGTGGCAACAGTGTGGACTTCAACCTCTCCTGCAATCTCCTGGATGAGCTGCTGGATATTCATAAGTGGCAGAATGATTCCACCTTTAGGTTTTAGGTTTTATTTCGGTTGTAATAATGAGTTATGAATAATTGATCACCGGGTAATAAATTATTCAGGCAGGCACACAGTTTCCAAGGAATCCTGGAGTGAGTCTAGCTAATGGCCTAACACAAGGCAGGGGCAGCTGCCGAGGGGACACCCCACAATTACCCCACGCTGCAGAGGCCTGGGTATAGTTAGTGCCTCTCAGTGTGGGCTTTTCAGCGAGGGGCCATATTAACGCCTTCTGAATTTTTATAAAGTAGAAATCCCCAAGGGGTACTCAGTGTCTAAGTGTGGTTATGAAATACTGAGCCCTGACTTCTTCATCCATCAAAGAAGGATATTTGCTATCAGCCGAGTACAACCTTTGCTGCTGAAACTAGTGCTGAACCAAAAAACTGTAAATCAAGAATGTCTACACATACACACACACCTGTGTGTGTATACATATACATATATATAGTTTTCATATTGTATATATAGTTTATAGTACATATATATAGTTTTCTATATTAGAGACATACACACGCAGAGTTTTTATAATTATGCCAGGCTAGCAAAATAATGCCAATATAAGCTTTACCTTGAGGAAATTATCTGCTTTTCTCAGTTTTCAAAAACTTTTGAATGTAACTCACCCTTATGAGCTCAAAACTCAACTTCTTTAAAGATAGTAAGGCTTACTAAAAGTCACCTTCAGATACGTGTCAAGTCCCATCCATAACAAATATCCAAACGCTTTACTTCCCTAAGTATTGTTAAACAGCCTTGCAAATCACATCTGTCATTGATCCTTCTTATAATTTTTCCTTTGTAAAACAATTCTAAAAATAATAAAACTACTCATTAGAGCTCAATAATCATTGTACTGAAATATCTTCGAAAGAGAACATGAATTAAAAGCAGCTGACCAACAAATGGCAAATCCAATTTTGTAAAAAGTAGACTGGCTGATCTTGCCCCCAAACCCAAACTATCTGCATTTGTGCAAGGCCAATGGGATGGGCAAGAAGAGAGTGAGGCAACGAAGGGCTACTGGACCAAAAATCTTCCTCAAAGTTTCCCTGAGGGAAGGCAGGGAACCTAATTAGGTTTTTAAGGGTTTCTCCAAATTCAAACTAACAGAAAAGTGGAAATGTCAATCAAGCTTTAATGAAAATGCTGAGTGCCCACCATATACGGGAGAAGTTGAGGAAGCTGACACCCAAACACATTCTTTTTTTTTTTTTAACTTCTTATTTAAATCCAATTTAGGGAACATTTACTAAAAGTAATACATGTTAGTAGGTAATGCATATTATTACTAAAGTTTCAGGGGTAGAATTTAGTGACTCATTGGGTGCATATAACACCCAGACACATTCTAATCAAAGCTTTAATATTCCAAATTTTCTACTCTTAGAAATTTGGAAACCTAGAACACATGACAAGAGGATCAACATACAATTTAAACTTCCTTCCTCACTTGCTCAATAAAGGTCATGAAAAGCAAAGCCTATAATTTTTCTCTGAACTAAAAACAAGAAGACTGACTGGTCTGAACCCAAAGATTAGAAAGCAACATTCAGCTTAAACTATCAAATTTTACAATGATTTTCACTAGCAACTGCAAAATCAACCAGTTTAATGATCTTAGAGGCTTTCATATATCATAGTCCAGGGTTTATAGTTTCTAAACACATTTATTAAGGTAATATTGATATACAGTATACTACACATATTTAAAGTGTATAACTTGATAAATTTTGACATATGGATATGCCCATGAAACCATCTCCACAATCATGATAATGAGCATGCCATCATCCCCAAAAGTTTCCTCATGCCCAGGGTTTGCTTTTTCAATAAGTAAAACTTCAGGTGGGTTTTTCACATAATTACTAAATCACAGCACTGCTGTACCAAGTATGTTCTACAGCATATCAGAGGTTTCATAATTGTTCATTCATACTTACAAGTATCAGGTAATAGGGGCCATGAAAGCAGCTGAGAAATAAAAAGGGATTGTGTTCTTGTTAAAGTATGGCATAGAAATTCAGTTCCATGGTATTTTAAAGCAATGAATGTCATATAATATTAACTGCTTATTTTTAATACTACATGAAATTATTTACACAGTACATAATTAGTGTGGCACACAAGCTACTTTTAGAACTTTGTGGTGTCAACCATGTGTATTTCCCATACAAATATAAATTTACAAATCACTAGTTCCAAAAACTAAGCTTAGGAATAACTGGTCAAGAAACTAATAGTAACATAAGGGTTGTTTTTCTGCCCTGTTGACTTTTAAGTCATGTACATCACTCTAAATTCACTATTTAGAAATGGATGTCATGGCAACTCAACTTTTTTTCCCAGGAAAATTGGCTCAAGAGCAATGAAGTGACCCAGAAACTAATTTTAACCTGAGAGCTTTCCACCTTCTCATTTCTTTGACGTTTACATTATAGATGTATCTCATTCCAAGTTCTTTAACGGTGGATGATAATCACAACTCGAATTTTCAGTTCAAAATAGTTACAAGGGTGGGTGCTAGCCAAAATTGCCCACAAGTCATTGCATGTGTCAAAAAAAGAACCAGATCAGTTCAGAAAGGGAAAAACTAAGAAGATGCCTCCCTCAGCTGATCCTGTTGGAGTAAGTGATAGATACAGGGGAACCGCCTGCCATGTGTCAGGTAGAGTGCTGGGCAGCTTGACTCATCAAAAGCTATTGGAGAAAAAAGTCTCACAAGAAGGCTGCTTGAAAAGAACTAAAAACAAGAAGGGCTAGTTACAGATTATATTTAAGGGTGTCATGCTTTCTTTGGGTCAAGAAATTAAAGATTAAATATTGAAAAATATTCTGACATCAACCATTAAAAACCCTGGATTTGGTTACTGAGGTTCCTCTGGAATCCATTAAAAACCAGCTCATCTCTCTGAAAAACTCCATTTTTGATTAGGGGGAAAAAGCTGAACTCTACTACACACATAAAGTTTTGTTCTGGCATATTATTCACTCATCCTTAAAATATTTTACTTACTGGGGACGCCTGGGTGGCTCAGTTGGTAAAGTATCTGCCTTTGGCACAGGTCATGATCCAAGGGTCCTGGGATTGAGTCCATCATCGGGCTCCTTGCTCAGCAGGGAGCCTGCTTCTCCCTCTGCCTCTGCCCCTCCCCCTGCTTGTGTGCTCCCTCCCTCTCTCTCTCTCTGATAAATAAATAAAATCTTTTTAAAAAAATTTCACTTACTGAATAAATGAGACAAAATAACATTTAAAATAGTAGACTTACACAAATCTTATATTTTAAAAATTTGGGGTAATCAACAATGACAATGTAAAGGGACCAGCATATCCAGTTACATTTTTAAATTATTATTTACCAAAAGAACTTAGATATCCTCCCATCTCATACATTTAAATGAATAATATTCCTTATTTCCTAGGGTATTATTCAGTGTTGGCAAAACCATTAGCTTCCCTGCTCACAAATCCAACAAAATAATACATCAGAAGAACAGAGTGGGATAAGCAAAGAATTTAAAGTCTAAAAATCTAATAAATATACCACAGTAATTTGCCTACACTCTTTTCCTGTCAATAACTTATCTGTGGTATTTTCAATAATTCACTTTTATTTTCTTTCAAATAATAACAATGCAAGAAAAAAAAAAGCATTAAAAAAAAAGGTTTTTTGTGTGCTGTTGTCTTCTTTCTAAACGCTTCTTGGATTCAGTCTTCAAAGCAGGCTTTTTTGGCCCCCTGCCCAAGCCAAAATGAAACTGAGGGGTTCCCTGCATCCTACTCGTCCTAAAATATTTTATTTATTAGTCATCTCTCATCGGTAAATATTAAAAACCAGAAAAGAAGCTCATGGCTTCTTTTATGCTAATACATGCAACAAAGCAGCCTCAGGAAAATGTAAATCATTTACCCCAAAATGTAGATTTCATTACCATGATTGAGATAAGTCAAAGTAACTGTGCACCCTTGCATTTTATTCTTTTTCCTTTCTATCTCCCAAACCTTAAATGTTGTAAGATGGCCAGAAGCTCAGGGGCTTGACTTTATTACAGACAGAGAACTGGCAAAGCCCACAGTGAAGTCCAAGTTCAAATTAACCCTTCCCACATTTACCTAAGAGGAACCAATGCACAAGATCCTCCAGAACATAAGCTGTTTTAAAAGAAATTTTAATATGCTTTCATATTATAATCTCTCCTAAAAGATCAAAGATTTTAAGGGAAAAAGACCTCATTATTACAATGAAAACTGTTTTCTGGCAGGGCAAAACGGAAAGAAATCATTAGTTTCCTCAAAATTGTTTTCATAACTCCATTGCATAACCACTGAATCCTATTAAACTAACTCAGCCTACTCAATAACCTGGTCCTCCCATCCCAGATACCCACTGGGGAGAACACCTGGTCATAATATAGAAATAATAGCTTTAATAAGAGTACATAAAATGGGCTCAAAGTCGGACTCATTAAATCTACTAATGTTTTGTTTAGAATGAGTCAAAACTGAAAGTAAGGATATGTTAAAATGATTAAATCAGACAGAAATCCATAAATAGGTGTTAGTAGGTATAGGATATATAAACACTAGCTTTGCTGAAGGCTATTACATAACAGAAAATTACTCTCACATTCTGAGTCGCTGGAAGCTTGTTTCAAATATTATAAAAATCTACGTATTCTGGTAAAAACTACTACTCATTTTTAATTATTTTTTGACACTGTCAGGCTACTATAATCAATTTATTAATTCACTAAGAGGAAAAATGTCCTTTTTTATAAACAGTGAAAACTTATACACAGAAAGGAAGGCTTTTCACGTTCATTTCATACAATATAAAAACTGATTTCTCTACTTCTCACTGTGTCAGAAATAAATTTGAAAATGGATGAAGTCCTTTTTTTTTTCTAATTACAACTGAGCAGGTCAGCAAATGTGGTCATAATTCATAACTGGCCCAAATATGCTTCAGTTGAATGGCACAGAATGCCCATCACTTCTCAGTGATTGAAGCTTGGTTCTTCATTAGCTTTCCAGGGCTATACCACTGTCAGAAAGGATATGCTGGAACAATCATTATATTAAATCTCTGCTAAAAAGTACAATACTTTTTTTACTTCTGCTTCAAAAAGGTTACCAGAATCAACACATCCAACAAGAGGGAGCTAACTGATATCAATGCCATACAGTGGACTATTATGTGAGCATTTACAATGACACTTTAAAGAGTACTTAATAACATGGGAAAATACCTATATTTTAGTGCTTCAAAAAAAAAAAAGATGCAAAATTATACATAAACTGAATGGAACTGTTCTGCCACCCTTTTGTCTAGTCCAGTGGTCCTCACAGTATAGTCTGCAGGCCAGCAGCAACAGCTGGTAGAGATGCAAATTCCCAGGCCCCACCCAGACTTGCTAAATCAGAAACTCTGGGAGTAGAGCCCAAAAAACCTGCATTTTAACAGCCCTCCAGGCAATTCTGATGAAAAAAACCAATAAAGTGAGAAAACCACTGGCTGGTTCTTAATCATCCTTCAGATCTTGGCCGAAACAACACATTCTCAGGAAGCCTTGCCTCATCCAGCGCCATGCTGCTGGCTTACATGGGTCTATCATACCTCATAGCAACCAAGACTTTCCTTTTACAGTAGCTACAGAGGCTTATAATTACTTTTACTTTTATGATTATACAATTAGTGTTCTTCTCTCCCACTAGACCAGATATTCTAAAGCCTAGCTGCACATTCAAATCACCCGGAAGCTCTCAAAAATCCAGCTGCCTGGGGTGCGGCCCAACTAAAACAACATACTGGGGTATGCCTTGAACATGTATTTTTAAAATACTGTGATTCCATTCTTTGGCCAAGGTTGAGGACCACCAGACTCTTTGAAGAGCAGGTGATCAGCAAATACTGATCAACAGTCATTGAATGAACATGTGGAGTTTTTTGTTTTTTTTTTTTATTCTATGGGTGTTTTATCTTACACATGGTACAAAATTCCAAATGTATAAAAAGGATTCAGTGAAAAGTAAGTCTCCTTCACTCTCATCCTCCCTTGCTTCTCTGAGGCAACCACTGTGACCAATGCCATATGTTTCCTTAGAAGAGTGAATAAATATTTGTCAACACACAGAGAAAACACCAGAAGTTGGGTGGCAGAATTATAGATTATTTTCCCGCTTTATGCACACCTGCACTTTTTATAAAATGTATGCACATTACTTTCATTATAGGAAAAGGAGGTACCCTAAAGATAACTGAATGTATGTGCATCCAGAGCTATTCAGGAGATACACTCTGGGTCTGACAGTTAGGAGAAAAATGGTCACTTTGGAACGATGTTCTCTGTCATGAGGAAGAGATCATTTACTTGGCTTAAGCGAATAGTCTAATTATTCCCCCTACTTCGTTTTGGTTATATTTTCACCTCTGATTAGATATTCATCTTCTCCAGAACTCGCATCAGAAAATGGTGGAAGGGCACATGAAAAGAGAGACTATTCATTCTAGGCCCTGAATTAAAAAATGTCATCATGGGTGCCTGGGTGGCTCAGTAGGTTAAGCGTCTGCCTTCAGCTCAGGTCATGATCCCAATGTCCTGGGATCAAGCCCCGCATCGGGCTCCCTGCTCAGGGGGCAAGCCTGCTTCTCCCTCTCCCTCTGCCTGCTACTCCCCCTGCTTGTGCTTTCTCTCTGTCAAATAAATAAATAAAATCCTTAAAAAAAAAAGTGGCATCATGATTTACAGATCTGTCTTGTCTGAATTTAGTTAACATGAGCCCCTACCAACACTGACCGTCTTTAGGTATAAGGTGAAGAGCTGAAGACTGGATCCTAGTGTGGTGGTTTAAAGATGGTTCTGTCCTTCAAAGATCCTGACCCCCTTGGCCCCAGCCCCATTGATGACTGTACCTCAATAGAACATTCTGGAACTAGGACATAAGTCTAAGATGCTCTCAAGAGAGACTGGGCTTAAGAGAGCTATCTGACAATAATGGACCCAGACTGTTGTGGGTTTTAATTTATTTTTTTATTGTTGTTGCCCCTTTATGATTTTTTTTTTTTTAAGATTTTATTTATTTATTTGAGACAGAGAGAATGAGAGAGAGAGAGCACATGAGAGGGGGGAGGGTCAGAGGGAGAAGCAGGCTCCCCACCGAGCAGGGAGCCCGATGCGGGACTCGATCCAGGGACTCCAGGATCATGACCTGAGCCGAAGGCAGTCGCTTAACCAACTGAGCCACCCAGGCGCCCCCCTTTATGACTTTTTACCTCCTTTACTCTTAAGGTCTAAGGACCTCTCCCCTCTGGTGTCAGTGTGACCAATTCTAGCAGCAATTCTTAGCCTCCTCTCCTCCTTTCTGTTTCTGTGGCTGGGTGGGAAATCTGCCTGTTAGGACTTGTAAAAATCTGCTCTACTACAGGCCTAAAAGCTCTCCCAGGAGGCAGGGGCCTAGGTTTGAGGACATTTCTCTAAGGATTGGTAACTCTTCTGATTAACTCCAGTCCTTATCTCATGCTGTAGACATTTCATATTGAGAAGAAATGCTCTGTGGAGAGAGAAACTATTTCCATGTTAACCATGCTGACCATACTTAGGCAAAGGCCAATGTGTAGGTACAGTGTTAAAGAAGGAAATATTTGGATATTTACATGGACAGGACTTAAGAGGGAAAAAATGAAAGCTCTTGATAATGCACAGAAACTAGTAAAATAAAGACCATAGGTAGCTAGGAAGGGATCTGGACAGTGGCCAACATCTCTGAGAGCAACCTGCCACACAGATGTTTAAACATTACACTGTTTGCTAGTTGTTTTATGTATGTTAATTCTATCTTTCTTCTAGACTGGAAGCTCCTGAGGGCCAAGCCTTAGCTGCTATTGCTTCAGTCTCCTCACTGGTGCTTGGTACAAAGCAAAGATTTAATATATAAATTAAGAGTTGACAAACTAAAAGACTACAGCACAAAATCAGCTCTAAATAATAATGTCACTGTATTTTAAGTTGGTGAAATTTAAAACACCATTATAACCAGAATTCTATGCTGATAAGATGAATGTTGAAAGTCATTGCAACTGTGGCCATGATTAATCATGTATAAGTAATCATGTGCAAGTTTAATCATGCATCTTAGGGTAAGCCTACTTCCTTAACATCTCTTTTCTATTAAGTTACATGCACTATGCTAAGGGCCAAAGAACTTCTTAGCTCATCCAAATCTGTGGGTTTGCTTAAAAAAAGAGTCTGACAGCTTAACCAAAATATAAAATTATGAAGTAGAATTAGAACAGTATTTATTTACGAATATGAGTTAACATTATCATATCCTTACATTTCTTAGACCAGAGTTTCTATAATTATGAAAGAAAATATTCCCAAATATTGTTTTATAAATTTCATGATGCAGAATAAAAAAAAACCTCTGTGCCATTCAATACTCATTTTAAGTTTAATTTTATTCTACTGTGATAACTAAAAAAGGAATGCCAGATCTTTATGCCAAAAAGAAAACTCTCACTAAACACACATTAATCAAATGTCATGCCTGTAGCTTTTTTCTAATCCCATAGCTAATGCAGAAAGTCAATAAAAATATAAAGGAATGTGGTACTTGCATTGTAATTAAAATGCACAAATTCACAGTATACGAAAAATGTCAATGGTAGAGTGCTGCCCCCAAGTGGCATAATGATAAATTGCAATACTGTGATGGAAAAGAATAGCTATTCCTATTTGTCAAGTTTTTTGATTAAATCTAAAACTGTATATTACATAAACTTAGATTTCACATGGGATATTAATAAGTGTCCTATGGACCATCTCAGACTCATGGTATATCCAAGTCACTCTTTTAACTAGGGATACCAAGACACAGTCTGGTATATAAGGTTATGATACACTTTCCTTATAATCTCAAAAGATCAGGGGTGTGGAGTCAGACCTACTCTGATCTATTAAGGGAACTGCATTCAAAACATCATAGAAATCTTTTTAGAAAGTATTATTTTCTACCCATCTCTGACATTAACTAATTCCCTATGTTTTTGGCCTAATATGTAAAGCATAATTTAAAACCTTATCTAATCAAATTGCTTGGCGAATGGGTGGTACTAATTAATGTGCTTTGCTCACAAACTGAAGATTCAACTGTTAACACTCTGGAGAAAGAATCTAAAAAAATATGAGTTTAGTTTTCTGCTTCTGTACATGTATTAAACATAATCACTGATGAGTTGCTATCTTATGTAGCTAAAAGGTCAACATTCTGAGGATCAATTGCTTTTGGACAGTCAGAGAGATAAAAAAGAAGAGATGACAACAGAATTGCTACAGTCTCAAGAAAGATCCTTAAATAAGATTTTAAAATCACATCCTTGAGATCAGATTGCTTTGAGAGATTTCTCTCTTAAAAGTACAATGCAAAAGAAAAACTTCCACTTTAATAGAGTGCCAATTGCAGTTATTGGGTGGTGACTAGATAAAGTTTTATTAGGCTTCCTTTAATTATTCCTTTAACTTGGATTATTTACAAATAAGATGAATCTCAACTGCTATTGAATGATATCCATAAGGTAATATGATAATATTCTATATTTTACACATCTATTTACAAATATATTTTTATCTATTTATAAATATATCTTATATTTATATATTATGTAATCTTTATTATATAATATCTATTTATCTTGATGTTCTATACATATAGATAGATAGATAGATATCTTATTTAGCCCTATTACAATCCAATGAAGTATTACAACCATCTTACAGATAAGGAAACTAAAGCTCAGATTAGGAAACTGCATAACCTTAATCTTTTTTTTTTTTTTTTTTAAGATTTTATTTATTTATTTGAGAGAGAATGAGAGACAGAGAGCATGAGAGGGAGGAGGGTCAGAGGGAGAAGCAGACTCCCTGCTGAGCAGGGAGCCCGATGCGGGACTCGATCCTGGGACTCCAGGATCATGACCTGAGCCGAAGGCAGTCGCTTAACCAACTGAGCCACCCAGGCGCCCTGCATAACCTTAATCTTACAGTTAAGTACAAGACTGGCTTTACATCTTGACCTGTTCACCTCCAAAGCCTGGGGTCTTAACTGTGACAAGTTACAGCCTTCCTTCTAGCATTCTAGGATTTTGTGAGCAGCCATAGCCATGATTCTTCATGATTTTAGCAGAGAGTTCTAAAATCAATTGATCTAAAATCAAATGTCTACAAAGACAGGCAGGTAGTAGAAAGGTGTGATACAGCTGCATGTAAGAGACAGTGAAGAGTAGCAGCACGTGGCTAATTAAAGAGCACAGGGTCTAACTAACGGGGGCGGCTGCTACCCACCTCCAGCCCATGTGTCAGCAAATGTCACCAAATCTTTTGGTTTGTATTTTCCCCAAGAGAAATGCAAAGCTCGATTTTTACAACACTGCCCTTTTAAAATACTGGCAACTAATTTAGACTAAAAAAGAAACACTACTCAGGCCAAACAAAACACATCTGAAGGCTGAATGTAGCCTGTATGTAATACGTTGTAGAGATTCTGATGATGATGATTCTTTTTCAAGAGATTCTACACTAGACTTCCTGGTATAAAATAATTTGTCAATTATCCTCACTACTGGATTCATTCCACACACCTAGGCTTCATCTGCCATATTCAGCTCAAGTTAGGTGTTTTCAGACTAGTAGTGCAAGTACAGGAAAAGTTATTGACAAATCACTTCCCAACCAAACAGCCCCTTCCTCTCTCATTTCTCTCCCCCTGCCCCCCAACACCTACACACTTTACTCACCCACCATCTCAAGTCTGAAGCTTTCAAGTTTGGTCTTCATATATATTAATTTGCATCCCTTTGTTCAACTTTTTAGCCCTCCTCCGAATTCCCTTAAAATTCTTCACATTCCTCACTCACTGAAGAAACCAAAATTAAATATAGTCTTTATGATCAGGGATAGAAGCAGAAAAATATTCACCTTTAGCCCAGAGGCTGACCTATAGCCTGCACAGTTTCGATAAAGATCAAATGCATACTGGCTGCTACATTCTTTTTTTTTTTTTTATTGCAAAAGTAGTTTTACAAGTAGAAATTCAAAGAAAACATTTATGATCTAATGCTCCCTGCTCATCCCCTCCCCCTTGAGCACTAACCATAAAACCACCAGCTTCATACAGCAATGTGCAGCTCTTTCAGCCCACAGGTCCTAACCCTGTTGCTATAATAAAAGCACCTTTTTGCACCGAAAATGTCTCAAGAATTCTTGACCATTTGCTTGTGGCCCCACATCACTTACAATGAGACTTTTACACATTCTGGGTCAGATTTAGGTCTTACTCTCAATGTTTCCATAAAGGTACTCTAGTAATTTTCAGAAATTTATCATCCTGTTCTACATGGCTGGAATTGTACCTCTAGGATTTATGGAGAAGAATTCTTTTTTTTTTTTTTTTTAAAGATTTTATTTATTTATTTGAGACAGAGAGAATGAGATACAGAGAGCATGAGAGGGAGGAGGGTCAGAGGGAGAAGCAGACTCCCTGCCGAGCAGGGAGCCCGATGCGGGACTCGATCCAGGGACTCCAGGATCATGACCTGAGCCGAAGGCAGTCGCTTAACCAACTGAGCCACCCAGGCGCCCTGGAGAAGAATTCTTTTTGATAGGAGTCATGAAGTATGCTCTAAGGACACCAGAAAAGTACCAGCACTGTCACTATCCTTCATGCAGGAATTTATTGAAAACTACGAATTCTAGATAATTACTTTTTAAACTTCTGGATATAGAGACCATTTAAAAAGTTGATTTTGAAAATAAAATAGTAGCATCAACATTTACCTTTATAATTCCTATGTAATGTTAAGAAGTAGAAAATGTTTATCACATTGATTTTAAATCCAATGGGCAGAAGCTGAAAGAATTTAGAGTAGCCTCAAAACCTCTGAAAAAAAGAATAGATTATGGGATGGAAGTCTGTTTTTCTGGAGTTAAGGACTGATGTCTTGGATCGTTCTTCCTTCTGGTTTCTATTTTTCCTGTGTTTCTGATGTACAAGTTTCTCATCTGAACTTCAATTCTAACTAACTTTTCACTGTAGCAAATTCAAACAACTTCGAGCTAGAAAGGAAGATTCATCCTTATCTGTAACAGACATACCAACCAACAGCATTATGAGTTTTTCTCTACTATGAAAGTTTAAGGGTCCGATCAAAATCAAAGAAAAGGAAGTAACAAGAGGGTCCTCAATATTATTAAGCTAATTTTAGATGGAGCCCCTGTTTGGTTTAAATGTCTAATTTGTGAGCTGTATAACTATAGACTTTGAAAAATTCCTTCATAGAAGCAAAAAAAAATTAATACCGTATTTCCCTTAGTACCCCCTATTCACCTCTAGTATGAATTATCATTTATTTGCATTTCATAACATTTCTAAAATTGCCATCATTATAAACAATTCTTACTTTCTCATTCAAGAAGTCCCAATCAAGTTAAGTGGAAGAGATGGTGTAATTGAGATTCTGGTACGCATAAAAATGATATTTTCACTTCATCTACCCCATTTCCCTTTTCTGGGTCATTTGGGTACTTCACTCACCTGCTGAAATGCTTTTAAAAATCTTATCTGAGGACACCATTCTAGAAGCTTTTCTTTCGCTTACTAAATTCTTGGACTCTTAAATGCAAAGAGCAAATGGTACTCCATGTTCTTAATCAGCTAAGAGCTACACATACAGGGCAGCCAACTCAAAATTTGTATGAAGTATTTTTACTTACAATTCCTCTCCTTGTTTTGCTTTCTTGTCTGAAACCAGATAGACAGTTCCAAAACTTCCACTACCAAGTTTTTGTTGAAGCACATATCTTCTTGCAATCAAGGTCTTTGGATAAGTAGAAATGGCTATTGATCCATTCACACATTTAGCAGCCTCTTGGAATTTCAGCATTGCTCCAAACAAGAGAGAACTGGTTTATTTGTATATAGAAATTTAACATTCAAGTCTCCTAGAAAATGGCCAAATTCATCCAAGTAGCTTCGGTCAATCCTTTAAAAGTGAAAAGACAGAGATCAGGTCCAAAGAATGCTGAAGTATTCCTAACAATAGGTATAAGTTTTTGACATTGATACCTGCACCTTGAATAGTGGATTCAATGACACCACACTAATGACTTGAGAGAAAAATGTTAAAAGGTAGTGATACTGGCAGATTCTAGTAGAAGACAGTCTTTCCACAAGAAGAGAGCCTTCCCTGGGGCGCCTGGGTGGCTCAGTTGTTAAGCATCTGCCTTTGGCTCAGGTCCTGATCCCAGGGTCCTGGGATCAAGCCCTGCATTGGGGTCCCTGCTCAGTGGGAAGCCTGCTTCTCCCTCTCCCACTCCCACTCCCACTCCCCCTGCTTGTGTTCCCTCTCTCACTGTCTTTCTCTCTGTCAAATGAATAAACAAAATCTTTTAAAAAACAAAAAAAGGAGAGAGCCTTCCCTCATACATCCAAATATGGCAAAAGTGAGTTACAGTTAAACAGTCTGTTTAAGATTTATACTCCCCACCTACTTCTTAAAAAAATCCAAATATAAGAACACTATAATTTCCTTAAATTTATACATTTGCATCAATCTTTTTGTAATTCTTCCCATCTTATGTCTGTTTTGATTAACAAACAGTGAGTTCGGATTAAACTAGAAATTAGCATAGAATTTTTTCTGTAGACGTTAAACCATGGTATTTGCACTTATTAGAATAGATGTGAAGAGGAATAAAGATTTCAGAACAAATTTTTTTCCCATCCTAAACAAATTCTGGTCGTTTCTGAAGTTATTATACATACTGTGTATAGAGTAATCACTCTGGATTGGAAACAAGAAGTGTGCAAATGCGGTTCAAACCACAAATTGTATTTTATGATAGCTGAATATAAATGTGTTATAATTCCTCAAGGAACTATAAATATACAGCAGGATTATGAAAAGTAGGACTGTTTCATATGAGTGTATGCCACTTTTATTTCATCAAAATGTAAAATGTTTTGTTAGTTACCATGAAAAGTAGGTTTTGTTTAAAATCTAAGAAAACATGATTTTAAATTGAAGACTGTCTATGCCTTGGAGTCAAGTTTCCATATTCAACTATTCCAAAGCTATAACACAAAAACTTATTGTATATAATGATAAAACAAGATGCTATCTGTATAGTTTGGGGTATATGACCAACAAGCTTCACAGGGTGGTGACAATCACAAAAATCCTCAAATTTAAGCATAAATAGTAAATGTCCATTTACAGCATTTTTCTTCTTGAAATAATGCATTAATCAGTTAAGTTTTACCTGATGCCAGTGAGAAGTATTCTAGTAACCAGCCTTAAAAAAAAAAATTTAAAAAGAGGGTGTGCCTTGCTGGTTCAGTGGGTAGAGCATGCCACTCTTGATATCGGAGTTGTGGGTTTGAGCCCCATGTCGGGTGTGGAGATTACTTAAAAATAAAATCTTTAAAAAAGGGAAGAAAGAAACCAAATCATCTGGTGGCTATGAGCTCATACTAAAACAACATTAGCATTGGGTTGGAACTTCAGAGCTGGGGCCCATACCTCAAAATCTCTGAATAAATAAATTATGTCAGATTATCAAGATCACAGAAAATAGGGGCACCTGGGTGGCTCAGTCCTTAAGCGTCTGCCTTCGGCTCAGATCATGATCCTAGGGTCCTGGGATCGAGTCCCACATCGGGCTCCCTGCTCAGCGGGAAGCCTGCTTCTCCCTCTCCCACTCCCCTGCTTGTGTTCCTGCTCTCTCTATCTCTCTCTCTGTCAAATAAATAAATAAAATCCTTAAAAAAAAAAGATCACAGAAAATATTAGTGAAATCTACTATTGAAAAAACAATTGGAGAGCAGGCCTCTACATGTGTATTTTGTTTGCTTTCTGTGCTCCCATAAAAGTGCTACTTGCTGGCCAAATTAAGGTGTTAAGAAAAATATATGGACTCACAGCCTTTTCAACCGAAAAGAACCCTTCCGATCACCCAATAATATTCCTTATTTTAGGGATGAGATAACGGTCCCTGTTTAGTGAAGGACAGAATAGTTCTGAGACGTCGAATTTTCCAGGGACTCCTATTTGTAAATGAGCTTTTAAACCCAGCAGTGTCATCTAAGCAGTCTGGCCAGGCCCTCAGAGCACTCTGGGACTAGGTTCCCAGACTCAGCCCTGCCACCCCCTTCCCCAGTCCACCTTTAGGCCATCGATTCCATTAATCTCTGTGCAACCACAGAGCTACCCTAGTAGGTCACCTGCCATCTAGATTCTAGAACTATCTGTTCGTTTGTCAACGTTCCCTCGCCCCCACCTCATGAAGGTTGTGAATGAAGTTGAGCTCCAGGAAAACACCCTATCTTTGTATCCTTGGCTCCCGTCATAGAGTGGGCGTTCAATACGTTTTGTTAAGGCAAACAAGCGTCCAGCACACCGACTGTTGACCAAGGGAGGGAATAAAAGGGGGGGGGGGATGGTGAGAGGAGGGAAGAGAAGATTTAGAAAGCTGGATGGGAACCGTGAGAAAGGTGAGAGATTACCTCCTGCAAACTGACCCTTGGAGGTAAAACTAGCTGGTTGGGGGCAAAAGGCAAGGGAAGGAGAGTGTATCACAGTTTGAAGTCAAGTAGTTCTCTCACTGCTAATAAATGAGAGGAAGCAGATTTGACACCAGATTCTGCTAAAGTAGAACGCTAACCTTAAAGGTCTAACGAACATTCCTTGCCTCAACTTTTTAAAAATTACATTTTCGCAAAGCGGGTTAACCTATATGGAGGAGGCGCCGGCAACACTGATTCTCCGGAGACTGGAGCAGATCCGGAAGGAAAGGAGCTGAGGGAAGTGAAGGGGTCGCGGGCATGGAGGCCCAGGGATGCGGATCCCGGCTGGGGCGGCCTGAAGCCATCACCTTTTCCTGCTTCGGGGAGCCCGGCACGCCCCGAGGAGCGCCCTTCGCCTTTCGCATACCTTTCGGTGTCGAGGGCGGAGGAGCGGCGGCCGGGGCATGCCCACAGTCCCACCCGTAACTGGGACGTATGTTGGGCAGGTCTCACGTAGGTGCAGCCGCGCCGCCGAGCTCCAGTACCTCCCGGCACCGCTGTTGTGCACCGTTGCCAGGGAGACAGAGTGGGGCATGCTGGGAAGCCGGAGCTAGGCGGCCCAGTGCGGGTCCCCGAGGCGGAAGTGTGCGCCGACCCAAGTGGGCGGGGAAAGACGATTCAGGCCCGACCGGTCTGGCTTTCCTAACCTGACAGCCGCCATTTCGGAGCTTACTTCCCGGCCCTCCTTTAGCGACCTCGCGCCTCCAGGCCCGGGAGCACCTGCCCCAGGCGCAGTCTGGCACCAGTGGCTTCATGAAACCGAGCTTCCCAGTGACGTCATACCCGGAGACTTCCGGTTCCCGCTCTTGAGGTTGGAGTCTCATGTGCGGGCGTTTCCAGCAGAGGCTCCCGCAGTCTTTTAATGGAAGGGCTGGTGCTCTGGGAGGAAGATGCAGGTGGGCTCTGCTGCTGGTCCGGGTAGCGAGTTGTAAGGGTTGTTGGTGGCGTGATGTATGAAGGCCTGTGTTTGACTACTAACATCAGACCTTTTGTGCGCCTTTCTCCTATCCAGCTCGCTTTTGTTCAACAACTGTTGCAAGGTCCTGTAATTGGTTTAGGATGAGTTGACATGGCCTCTGTTCGCATAAGCTTTACAAGACATAAATAACTGCTATGCCGGATAAGGTGCTGAGGGTTGGGCTAAAATTAGGGTGAAATGAGTTGGGCGCAAAATGCAAGAGGGTACCCCAAAAGTCTGTAATCAAGATAAATATATTTTAATGCGGTATATTTAAAAATCAAAATTAATGCAAAAGAAATCCATGATTGACAAAATCTCATGGTTTTAAATAAAGACAGTGCTATGCCGAGCCATACTGGAGTGTGAGGCCAAAGGAAAAGCTAGTAACACACATCCTGTGACTTAAGTTAGCCAGATAAGGAACTATATTCTTGGTACTGAACCAGATATGCAAAGACAAGAAAATGGAAAGAGCCTCTGGTTAGGGTGAAACTGGAGAGTAAGCCCCTGCATGCTTATGAAGCAGTAATTTTCCTTACTCAAAACTATGCCAATTAAGATGGGACCTAACACAAGCCAAGGCCTAAAAGAAATTCCCAGACTCTGACTATCAATAAAGAAAAACTGGATCCATATCATTGACCCTATACACTTTAGTTAACTGAAGCCCAGTGCTCTCTGATTTATTAATTATGAGATTGAGGAGGGTATCATTTTTATAGCTTAGGACTTTTTATTTTGGCCCTACACAAATATTCTGTGGTGCAAGATGGTGACCGTTACCTATCTCAATATCAGAGCCCACAGTAGTCTCTATGTCAGTAATTGACTTCAACTGATTTTCTTTTAGAAACAACAGGCTCCATCCCTATCCAGAGATTAAACTCCATGAAACCATTGCATTTGTGCCTTGTTACACATGGGGAAAGCTGCTTGAGCACCTAGGTAAGAATTGAGATGCTAACACCTAATATGTTCTGTTTAAAGAGCTGTTCATAATATTTGCTGTTGGTTTGTGGTGCTGGAAATGATGACTTGGTCCCCAGTAAACAGCATCAATTGAAAGTGTGTTCTGTGTTTTAAACAGGCAATTCTTCAGACAGTCATCATGGGTATTCGAGGATTACTGAGTTTTGTGGAAGATCACAGTAATGAGTTCTTCACTGATTTGAAGTTGCGAGACACAAAAATTGTCATTGATGGCTATGCTCTCTTCCATCGGCTTTGCTTCAACTCAAACTTGGAACTTCGGTATGGAGGGGACTATGATTCTTTTGCAGATGTTGCACAAAAATTCTTTGAATCACTGTTTGCTTGTAATATCTGTCCATATGTTGTATTAGATGGAGGATGTGACATTTCTGATAAAAAGCTTAAAACTCTAAAGGATCGAGCTAGAGAGAAGATCCAGATGGCTCATTCCCTTTCTGTTGGTGGGGGTGGATATGTGTGTCCCTTACTCATCCGGGAAGTGTTCATACAGGTTTTGGTCAAGCTACAGGTGTGTTTTGTCCAGTGCTTTTCAGAAGCAGATCGGGACATTATGACACTAGCTAATCATTGGAATTGCCCTGTGTTATCATCAGATAGTGACTTTTGCATCTTTGACCTAAAAACTGGGTTTTGCCCATTGAATAGCTTTCAGTGGAGAAATGTGAACACTATCAAAGGCACACAAGACTGCTATATCCCTGCCAAGTGCTTTTCCCTGGATGCACTCTGCCATCATTTCAGCAATATGAATAAAGCTCTACTGCCTCTCTTTGCGGTGCTATGCGGAAATGATCATATTAATCTGCCCATCATAGAGACATTCTTAAGTAAAGTACGTCTTCCTCTTGGAGCTACCAGTTCTAAGGGGAGGAGACATCACCGAGTTTTGGGACTTCTGAATTGGTTATCTCATTTTGCCGACCCTACTGAAGCACTGGATAATGTTCTGAAATATCTCCCCAAAAAGGATCGTGAAAATGTTAAGGAAATTCTCTGCTGTTCCATGGAAGAATACCAGCAATCTCAGGTGAAGCTGCAGGACTTTTTCCAGTATGGTACTTACGCCTGTCCAGCCGCCTTGAATCTGGACTTACCAGAATGGGTATTAGTGGCTTTGGCCAAAGGCCAGCTATCTCCTTTCATCAGCGATGCTTTGGTGCTAAGAAGGACCATTCTTCACACACAGGTGGAAAATATGCAGCAACCAAATGCCCACAGAGTATCTCTGCCCATCCGGCAAATCATCTATGGGCTTCTTTTGAATGCCTCTCCACATCTGGAAAATATGTCCTGGGATGCATTGCCTTCTCAGCCTCTAGCTTTCAGCGAAATGGAAAGGATTAATAAAAATATCAAAACATCGATTGTTAATGCAGTAGAACTGCCCAAGGATCATTCTGACTTAAGCAAATTGACTGAGGTAAGTGTAACACTAATCTAATTTTTGTAAAGTATCTTACAGGTTAAAAAGTGCTTTCATGCATATTATCTCTCTTAATGTAACCAAATGAGGTTGGTTGCTCTAGTCCCCCCATTTCATAGGGGAGAAAACTAGGACTCAAAGTAGGTTACTGTGTGATATGTCAGCCAGAGGGTTGCAGTCAAACCCAGGTTTTTAGCCCCAGATCTGCCATTTGCACTCTACTTTAGTAGTCTGTGTTATTTTGCAGTTATTACTACTAGTCTGTTGATACTAGCTGTTAATAAATTGGGGTCATGTGCCTTTAGAAAAAGAAAAAATTCTGAGCTGCAAAAAGAAGTGTGCCTTGAAGGTATTGATCATAGGCATAATGACTATCTTAGACTGCATCAGATTTCAATTAGTAAGATTAATACTAATTCTTGCTTGGTCTAATTTTTCATTTTTATCGATGAGGACCTTTTTCTTAGGCTTTAGATTTATGGCATCACGATGATTAGTTTGATATTGAAAATATGAATCTTAGCCTCAGTGTTGTTTAAACCTGAGTAACACTCACACCAATCCACTTTTCAAGATAAAAAATAATTTATGGATCCCAGTGTTTATTGTTTGTAATATTACATAAATATATTAAAAATTATAAATAGAGGGGCACGTAGGTGACTCAGTCAGTTAAGCATCTGCCTCTTGATTTCAGCTCAGGGTCCTGAGATCGAGCCCCGAGAGGGGCTCTGCACTGGGTATGGAACCTGCTCAAGATTCTCTCTGTCCCTCCCTGCTCACATCCTTGCTTGGGCTCTCTCTCTCTCAAAAAAATTATAAATATGAAACTGCTTATGCTAACACAATTAAATTTACAAATTAAATGCAGATAAACTTAAAATACCAATTGCAGTGTCTATTCAGAGTTTTCTTAAATTCAGCTAATACTCAGATTCATGAGACTCTCATAGACCATTCCTGGTAGGTCTACTCAAGCATGTAGGACAGCAACCATTGCTTCCCAGCAGTTTGAATCAGGATTTTCTTTCCTGTGGAAGTTTTTGCAACAGTTTCCACCAGTGGTTCTCCACTGGGATGATTTGTCCCCCTACCTCCCACAGGGGACATTTGGCAATGTCTGGAGACACTTCCAATTATCACTACTTAGGTTGTTGGGGGAGGGAGGGGTGTTGCTACTGGCATTTATTGGGAAGTTGGAAGCATCCAAGCATGCTGCCGAACATCTTAAAATGCACTGGACAGCTCCCCCAAGAACAAGCATTATCCAGCCCAAAATGTAGTAATGCCAATAGCTGGCCTACACTGTTGGCTAGGGACTAAATTCTTTAATCTCCCCATTAGTGCCAGCTCAGGCAGGAGGAAATGAGATCCACATCAGGTGGGTATCAGTGTCTCCTTGGCAATGAGGAATGACTGCTAATGGGAACAGTGTTTCTTTTTGGGGGTGCTGAAATGTTCTGGAATTAGTGATGGTTGCACAAGCTTATAAATATACTAAAATCACTTTAGCGTTTCAGAGGGAGGGGGTTGGGGAGATGGGGTAACAGGGTAATGGGTATTAAGGAGGGCACGTGTTGTGATGAGCACTGGGTGTTATATGCAACTAATGAATCATTGAACGCTACATCAAAAACTAATGATGGCTGACCATAAAAAAAATTAAAATTAAATAAAATTAATAAAAATAAATAAATAAATAAAATTAAATAAAAATAAATAAAAGGGTGAATTTATAACATGTGAATTATATCTCAATTAAAGAAAGAAAAGGTCTCACTGGCCTCCTTCCCCCTCCTTTTTTGTAACAATTCCATAAACATAGCTTCCAGGCTCCCTGCAGGGCCATGCCTAAATATAGGTCACTGTGCTCAGGGAAGCCCCATGATATGATGTCCCCATCTGGTGTTTACAGTTCATTTATAGTTCAAATCCAGATGCAGTTTTCCAAGAGTCATTCTTACCATGCTAAGTAAAACAACTAACTTTATCACGTTTCCAGGGTTACAGAAGTAGAAAGTTGAGCATAGGTCAAATTCCAAACAGAAGGGATTTATTAAAACTTTACCTATACCAATAAAATTGAAATTAGCAACATTCTAAATGATGGTATTTTGTTAAAATTATTTCTCCTCACAACATAAATGGTGCTGTGTTGGAGAGTTTTTCAAACTTTTTATGGGGGCACCTGGGTGGCTTAGTTGTTAAGCGTCTGCCTTCGGCTCAGGTCATGATCCCAGGGTCCTGGGATAGAGCCCCTCACCGGGCTCCCTGCTCAGCGGGAAGCCTGCTTCTCCCTCTCCCACTCCCCCTTGCTTGTGGTCCCTCTCTCACTATATCTCTCTGTCAAATAAAATCTTAAAAAAAAAAAAAGTTTATGGCTTTATTGAGAAATGACGTACTGTGAAGTGCCCATATTTAAAGTGTGCGTTTTGATGAGTTTGTTTACATTTGTGAATCCATCTTGCAATTAAAATAATGAATGTATGCATCACTCCTAAAAGTTTCCCCTTGCCTCTTTGCAATTCATCCCTCCCTGAGTATGTACACATAGCAAAGTACACAGACGATTGTATAGCTTGATGAATTTTCACCAACTCGACACTTCCATGTAAAAAACGCCCAGATGAAGACACATTATCAGCACCCCAACAGCTTTTCCCTAATGTCTGGTTCAAGTGCTCCCCTCCCACCTCCTGTAATCACTATCCAGGCCTGTAATAACATTGAATAGTTTTAACTTTTTGTATCTTATAAAAATGGGATCATATAATATGAATTCTCTCATCTGGCTTCTTTTATTCAACATGTTTGTGAGATTCACATCACTGTGAGAAGCTGTAGATCATTTATATCTCATTGCTATGTGGGAATACGCCACAGTTGACTTATCCATTTTGCAGGTGATGGGCATTTGGGTAGTTTGCAGTTTGGGCAATTATGAATAGTGCTATGAACATTCTGGTGCACATTATTTATTGAAAATATGGACACATTTCTATTGCATATACCACTAGGAGTGGCATTGTTAGGTCAGAAGATATGCGTATGTTCAGTTTACAAGATATATTGCCAATGGTCTTGCAAGGTGGTTTAACCAATTAATATTCCCACCAGCAGCTTATGAGGGTTCCTCTTAATTTAATCCCTTCCTGACACTTTATCCTTTAAAAATTTTTTTAGCTATTCTGATGTTTGTATAGTGGCATCATTTTAGCCAATTTGGTGGGTGTTAATTTGCATTTCTCCGATGACTTATTTGGGCACCTTTTATGTGCCCATTGGCCATTTGGATATTGTTACATAATTTCCTGTTCAAAGTCTTTTGCCCATTTTTCTGTTGGCTTTTTATTTCTATATATGGGTCCTTTGTCAAATAACATGTAAACAGACTCACATTCTCTAGGTTCTTTTCATTCTAGTATATTTTGATGAACAGAAGTTTTTAATATAGTCCAATTTTTTTATTATTTATGATTATCATTTTCTGTGACCTACTTAGAAAATTACTGCCTACTTCAAGGTCATGACAGTTTTTTTGCCTTTCTTATTTAGATCTCTGATCTATCGACAACTGATCTTTTGTGTATGGTGTGACATAGGGATCAGGACACGTTTTCCCCCATATAAAAATCCAGTTGAGTCAATGAGTGTAGCATGATGATTATACTCCTTGCTAAGTGGAGATGACAAGTGTTCTCATCACTTACCTGTATTCAAAATAGTGTGAAATTTTAGTTCACTTTCTGTGTGGTGAGATCTTTCGGCTTTCCCTAGGCATAAACTCATCAATTCTTTATTTAGCTCAATGTTGCTAACTCTAATTAGCCCATGATAATTCTAAATGGTATCAGGAGCAAATGTGATTCCAAAGACAAATGCAGGTATACAAACAGAAATTTTGTGATAGCTATCTGTTCACTTAGAGGTAGTAATAATACTTGATCTGCCTTGTGCCAGCTGTTGTAATAGAAACTTTATATTTTAAATTCCCACAGTAACCACTGTAGGGTAGGGTTTCCATTTTGGTTTTGTTAGTTGCAGTGAATAGAGCTCCGCTCAAGTTAACCAATGAGAGGTTAATCATAAGGAGAGATGGAAGTGGATTATTCTTTGGGAGTAAGACAGTGCCAAGACCAGCCTCTCTCTGGGTGTCTCTGTTTCTCTGTGGGGTTTTCTTCTACATGTTTGTGCTTTCCTTCACCTCCGGGTAAGGGAAAGGAGTTGTCACATGGGGTAAAACCTAACCAGATTTAAGGGCTGTGAGCAGCAGTTCCTCTTTTGGAAGGGGCTGAGAACTGGTGGATTTCATGAAACATCTTGTGTAATTCATTATAAGCCCATTTACAGATAATCAGACTGTAGAAAAGCTCAGAAACTTGCCCAGTGCTGTACAGTTAGTGAGAGATAGAACACCTCTAAGGTCAAAGCCCAAACTCCACTTTGTTCATAAAAGTTGTAACTTGGCTAGAGAATCCAATAATTTAAGCATTATATATCAGAAAAGAATTCATGTTTAGCTTTACTTGGTGTGTTTTCCTACCAGTTGAGATCATAGTTTTTTTTACTCTAAGTAGTTAATTGCTACTTCCCATAGGAGTGATTGATTACACTGTAAAGCATTTTGCATATTTTTAGTTTTAAAAAGCTTATCAGTATCAGAATTTTAAAACCAGTGTTTATAAATCATTATGTTTAATACTCTCATGCATCAGTGATGAAACTACTTTGTCAATTATGGTGTGTTTTATTTCAGGTTAACATGTCCATTCCCAGCGGTCAACACACTGACTACAAACTAGGTTTTAGATGCTGAGCAATTGTTTCATCCTTTCAGAAAAGTTAAGACAGAAATCATTTTCTGGCTGCATGTAGACCCTAGGAATACAACTCTTTTTTCTCTCTTAAAGTTTGATCATAAAGTTCTTCTGAAGGTGCCCTTTTAATAGTCCTAATTTCCTTATTTGTAGAAGCGTGTGATCTAGAAGGTCCCTTATGGTTCTTAAGATTCATTAAGATAAAGTTATTTCAAGAAGCCTGAAACCCTCATAACTGTTAACTTGCTTTTATTTGAAGTGCACTCTAAAGCACGGAGTAAAAGTGAGTGTGGTGTGTTACTGCAAGCACAGTGAGGTAGTCCTTAAATATTACCATCTCCCTTGACTATCTCTCTCACCTACAAGCAGCTACCCTGTGTGGGAAAACAAAAAGATAATAAACATTCACCTTACGGGTAGGGACATGAGACAGGACCCAAACAAACAGAAGCTTGTATGATATGCATATAATCTAAGTTTGCCTTCTAGAGGTCATCGGTAATGGCACCATGAAGAAGGTGGGGCCTCAATATTCACTGGCAAGTAAGAGTAGGGTTAAGTATAGATCTTTGTTTCTCAAAGCAGAATAGTTAAAATTCAGATTCCTGGGTTCCTCACAAATTTACTGAATCAAAATTTAGGGGGTGGGACCTGAGGACTGAATTTTTTAACAAGCTTCCCAAGTGATATATCCACTGAAGATGTTCACCAGCCTACATGGAGGATGGAATGACATGAGCAAGGGCTGTGTAGTGAGGGTAGACAATGTATCCATTCAACCATATTTATTAAGCACCCAGTGTTTTCAGTGCTTTGAATGTGGCTGATTTCTTTCCACAGGAAGATGATAAACTGACAGAGCAATTCATTTGCATTAAAGTCTCTTCATACTAGGGAAAAACAAAAAAAAACAGACATTCCCCAGAGTAACTTGGAGGATGTTTGGTATGTATTTTCAGCTGTCCCTGGCCAAACGGCAGATACTTCTGTTAGACACCCTGAAGGTGAAACGGACCGTCCTGGAATCAATCCCTTCTTCACTGAAGCTGCCCATTTCTGTCAGTTGCTACTGGTTGCAGCACACAGAGTCCAAGGCAAAGCTACATCACCTGCAGGCCTTACTGCTAGGGATGCTGATGGGGCCCTTGCATGCCATAATAACCAGCCCTGGTAGGTATCTGGAAATTCCAGGAGTATGTATTTGCATGTTACTTGCATATAATCACAAGTTTAAAGAAATGAAAAAAATTTTTGGATTATTTACTCCCATCAGTTATATCCAGAACTTAGGAAGAGGCACAAAATAGCACTCATTCATTGGCAGATGTTTCTGAGCACTTGTGTGTGCCAGGCTCTGTGCTGCAGAGCTTGACTACAACGGCACAGCAGTGAAGATGTGCTGGTACTGTCCCACCTGCTCTGTGGCACCTAATGCTTTAATCTATGAAGTGTGAATGTAGAATGTGCCCGTTACATTCTGTATTCCGTGTACCCTGGCCCTATCAATAGAGTGGCAACATCATCACTAGAAACCGATTTAAAATTGTCCATTGGTGAAACTTCTGAATACCTACAACCATAATAAACATTCATGCTTGTGCTGTTTTGTTTTTACTTTTTCTCCACTGTAAGTTTCAATTAGTGTGTTAGTGATGGTAGAAATAGTAACTTTTCTTTCTATAATAGAAATACACTTTAAGGCAGTTTCAGCTGCATCCAGGTATCAGGTGAAATAAATGAGGATGCACTGGAGCACTTCAATTCTCTAGTGGAAATACTCCCTTTAAAAGATTATGAATGCTTTAACACTTTATCTAAACATGTATAATCATTGTCACACTCCAGAACAGTGCTAATATCTAATCTAATGGCCACTAGTCATGTGTGGCTATTTAAATTAAAACTTCAGCTTCTCCTTGACACCACGCACATTTCAAGTGCTCAGTAGCCACATATGGCTAGAGGCTGAATTGGACAGCACAGATACAGAACATTTCCATCACTGCTGAAAGTTCTGGTGGATAGTGCTACTCTGGAGTTTACTTTTTAAAATAAGTTAAATGAGAGTGAACTAGTCTAGATTCCAGGACCCCCAAGTGTGAGAGTAGTTGTCAGAAGGCACTATTGTTCTAGGACAGCCAACTTAATGCCAAACAAGTGAAGGCCCTCTATTAGTTTTCTCTCATTGAATAATAACTGTAGTTTAAGAACATTCTCAGGGCACAAGCCTGGGAAGTTTTTACCTGAGTCCAACAGAAGGGGCATGTCAAGGGTCTGTTTCTTTTCTTTTAGGAATTGTGGACCCCGCACCCAGGCAGGCTCAGTGCCTTGCTGCTCGCTAATTGGTAAAAGGTGGGCCTCCTTTTTATTACTTTCCAGTTGGTCCGGTATCATTTTGTACGCCCCTGCACAAGCAAACGTGCAGAAGCTTTTACAGTTGAACACACGCAGCACTCTTCGTTTCCTAGGGCTGTTGCTTCTTGCCTCTTATTCTCTACTGTGTGAAGGAGATGACTGACCATATTCTCCTTGAGTCATGCTTTTGTTTTCCTCCCACAAAGCAGAAGTTAAAGTGTGCTTTGAACACAGAGGCTGTGTTAAGTGCACTATAGCGTAGGGGCCTCCATGGAAGGAAACTTAGTGAACGAGAACAGTGAAGAGAATGATATTTAATAGTAATTTGTATTTTTCAGAGAGACAGATTTAAGGTTTGGAGAGTTCAGATGCAGATGTATGTTTAAGGTCAGGTAGTAAACCAGTGGAAGAGAGATTATTTTAAGGAAAAAAAATAAGTACTTCAGGGTTGAATAAAGTTAGGTTGTCATTAAAAAGGCATTTCAGTATAAATATTTCAATTTACACAGCAAGGCTTTCACATTGACATTAAAATAGTAAAGAGCCAGAAGAGAAAAGCATTTTGGTTATTTAAACTAATTTTTTTTCTTTATGGACTTCAAAGTCCTATATATAGAGAGAAAATTACAAGCTATACAGTGTTTTTGGAAATACTGCCCTTGGGTTGTTTCTTTGTCTAGATAAGGAAGATCTGCGGGAAGATGGTGCTAGGATGCTGTATGAAGAATTCCAAAGAGTGAAGGAGCAGACGCGGCCGGGCACGAGACTGGACTTAGACACAGCTCACATCTTCTGTCAGTGGCAGTGCTGTCTGCAGATGGGGATGTATCTCAATCAGCTGCTGTCCACTCCTCTCCCGGAACCAGACCTAACTCGGTAAGCACCACGGGAAACTAGTTCAGATGGCTGCACACAGAAGTAAATACTTTTATTTATACTTAAAGCACATTATGTTTAAAAAATTAATCTTAGTATAATTGGTCTTGGATCACTATTAATAGCCGAAGAGCTGGAAACTGGAGAAATACTAATTTTTTCCATACTCCCAAAAAGTTTCCATGATTAGATCAAAGATTAAAAAACCAGCCCCGTAAAGTAAGAAAAGAGGCAGTTGGTAGGATATAACTCATTCCTTCATTTCTCTCAGGTCTTTTTCAAATATCACTTTATTAAGGCTTTTTCTGATTACCCTTCTGGAATATTAATTCTCTACTTCCAGTCACTCTAATCCTATTACTCTTTTGGATTTTTGTAAATTCCATTTCTTACCACTTGGCATACTGTTCACATACTCAAATATTTATTAAATGCCTACTCTGTGCTAGAGTGTAGTGAACAAAACATTTTTTTTTTTTAAATCTCTGTTGTCATGGAGCTTTTATTCTAGTGAGATGACTATTAGATGCTTCAGTGAACTTTAGGGGTTTTTGTTTTGCCAGGTAAGTATGAAGAAGGGAGAGGCAGCCTGTTGCCAGGAAGTGATTATGTTGGACTATGTAGTTGAAGCTGGGTAAGAAAGAAAGATAGCAGTAGAGTGTGGGCTAGTGAAAAAGTGCTACTACATTCAGTGGGTTGGGACTTCCTGGTGATTGTCCATCCAGGAAATCCCAGAAGGAGGGAGGAAGATAAAGGGGAGACTGTTAGCAAATGGAGCTGAGATTATAGATATGCTTTGTCTCTCCCCACTTGAATGCAAGCTCTGTGAGGACAGGGACTTAGCTATTTTCTTTACTTTTATAGCCCCAGGGCCTAACATATAGTAAGTACTCAAATATTTGTCAGATAAATGAGTGATATATGAATGGAGGCATATAAAATATGCTGGTGTGACTTTAAATGTTTTAAGGTATAAAGCTTCCTAAGCAGTAAATATTGTTAATACATCCCTAGGCCTAATATCTGCTGAGCTAACCCTAGAACCTTCTACAGTAAGATTAACTGGCCTTTGACCTATCGATTCTTTATGCCTTTCCTTAAATAATTTAGGTCATTCTTGACTGGATCCTCTCTAGCTACCACAAATTCCTTTACAACAGAACAGAGAAAAAACAAGACCGAACAGTTCTCTTCATGATTTCAGCAGGACTGTTCTTGCCTCTCAGCATTACTAGAGCTTATTAAATGATGATCTTACACTGATTAAATGACAGTTCTATATCAGTTGCTAAGGCACCAGTTGATCAACTTTGTCATTAAGTTATATATTAAATTTGTGGCTTCCAGTTAATCCCATCTTATGTTTCTGAAGTAGGTTCTCAGTGCAAGTGAATCAGTGAACTTGCAAATGATGCCACTAAATTTTCTCATATTTCAACAGACGGCCTATTTGGTTTATTGGACATTTTTAATTCCTTTTCTTTGAAGTGTTAAGAGGCCTGCTCAACTTTTGGCTGGTTGCAGAACTAGCAAGCATCTATCATTTTTTGATAATAAAGTTTTTAAATATCATCAGCCAAGTTTGTAATAACAACTCCATTCCTTCCTTCAAGAACAGGTTTTTTTTAAGTAATTTTAATAATAATTTTATAGAAGAAGAATTCTCAATGTTTAGCTGCATTTGTTGAAGCCAATGTTAATGACCGTTGTCTCTGCACTGAACCTATGCTTTACCAACACACTTTTCTCTCCCGTTGAACAGACTCTATAGTGGAAGCCTGGTGCATGGACTATGCCAACAACTGCTAACATCAGCTTCTGTAGAAAGTCTCCTGAGCACGTGCCCTAAGGCAAAGCAACTATACGAACATCTGTTCAATGCCACAAGGTCATATGCCCCTGCTGAATTATTCCTACCAAAGGGTAAATCAAATTCAAAAAAAAGAAGGCAAAAGAAACACAGTACCAGCTGGTCAAAGAACAGAGTGGGAACCACCTCAGACACTAGATGCTTGTATGAGGGAAGCAATCGTTTTGGGCTATTAATGGTTGAAAACTTGGAGGAACAAACTGAGGTCTCAGAGCTTGAATAAACTCAGTCTGCAACCAGATGTATAATTCTTAAAACTTTGTTACCTCCCTTAAAATGATTAACTGTTTTATTTAGAATCTGTTAGGGAATAAACATTGTAAGAGGCAACCTTTGAATCCCAAGGTATTTTGTATTCTGCTTTTAATAAATACAACCTGATTTAAGAAACTTTTGTATTTTCTTAAATACACTTGAAAGCATGTTTGTACTTCTTATGTTCCATTTCAGGAAGTCCATAACCTTTACATTGCAGCAATTCAACCGGCTTTGTTTCCAAAAAGAACAGAAGTCCTACTTCAATTATCTCCTATAAGCAGAAGCTGGGTTATTATTTTAAACATTTATTTTTTCTCAACTGTTTCCTCTTCATCCTTTATTCTGAAAGGTCTGAGGCCTTGGAAGAGAAAAGTGAGGGTACCAGAGAGAAAGTAAACACCTTTTAAGTACTAGGAAAATGAGACCATGGCAGGCTTAGGAACACTTTACATGCTCCAGGTTTTAAAGCATAAGTTAAAACTGTAATGGCTCCAACAAGTTAAGAAATAGCATCCTGAGCTCCTAGATCTAGAAGAGAAGGAGGAAACACTATGAAAAAATTAAAAAATTAGTAATATATGCAGCAATACCAGAATCTTAGGCCATTTTTTCTACTGCAGGTATTGACCCATTAATGGGATATGAAATTAATGAGTCATAACCAGCATTTTTTAAGTAGAAATCATCAGACATGCATATCATATATTAAATGGTTATGCAAAATGTTATTTCTTACTGTGGATTGCAGTCAAAAGACTTTGAAAGGCACTGCTCTGGAACATACTAAAGGCTGCTAAAATTATAAGTACCAACAGAATTGTGAAAGTGCTGGCCAGTTCCAAATAAAGAACTTGAAAGTAAGCAAGTGGAATGAATCTAATTATTGGGCAAGATCTAGAGATCTGGAGGTAGATTCCCAACCTTTATTTTATTTGCATTCCTACAAATTGTTATTCCTTTCTTCTGTAATCTCTCACTGGTATATTCCATCAGTGAGAACCTTAAACATGGTTTTAAGCTACCATTTTGAACAGGCCTATGTTCAGTTCCTAACATCTGGCAAACAAGTCTTTCCACTTTCCTAGTGAGAACCATACTCTTAGGGGAGTAAGCTCAGCATCAGCCAGTGTTACATACACACCTTCCAAGTGTTGACTGGCAAAAACACAATCTTACTTGTTCCTAAAGTTTTCAGCCCTAAAGACTGGCTTTTGTTTCAAATAAATAGTTCTTGAAATAAGGAAATTTTTATTTTAGGAGGAGTGCGTGGGGCTCTGTACTAAGTTTCTTTTTTATGTCTCTAAAGAGATGGTTATTCACAGAAGAATCAAAAACAGTCATATGCTCTATTTTTGATATGTGTTTTTCCAGCAAACAGTAAATCTAATGGAGACTACAAGCACATTAAGTCCTTTGTTGCATCAAAATTCTTTTTCTTGATTCCTGCAGTTGGGGGCCAATCTGGAAATTACACCAGCATGAATGTCCTATTTCCTGGCTTTATTATCAACACTGCTTTTGCAAACCACCAACCCTGCATGAAAAACTATTTCTACTTCCACTTTGGCAAATAACTGGTTTGACAGGCACCTAACTGAAGAGTGTATGGGCTACAGAGTTTAATTAAAAGTCAACTGAATTATATCACTCATATTTTTCTTTCATTAAAGAGTTTTTCAAGCAAAGGGGCCCCTCCTTCAGTAGACACCGAAGTCAGGTTCCCTTCTCTAACCATTGCAATCAGGGCCATTCACTTGAAATTACCCAGCCTTGCAGTGAAGGAGTTAAAATCTAATAATGTCCATTTACTCTTACTCTCTGAGAATTAAGGAGTTACCCCACCCCATTACAGATCTTCTCCTGGATGTATAAATGAGAGATCATAAGCACTCCACAAGGTATCTGAGGGGTTTACCAAAGAAATACGACATAGTACCTGGTCCCCAAAGTCATACTTACATAAGCTGCTTGGGGAGACAACACACAATGAAATAACAAGAACATTTTATGAAGCAATCTGTCAGCCACAAAGTGGCAAAAGTGCAGACTGAATGCTACAATAAAGAGAGCAGTCACGAGGTGAGGAGGGGTTAAAGCACAAGATTCTCAGACTTGGCTTTGAGCCTGGCTTTAAGAGACAGGGATGTAATTCATGAAATACAGGGGCAATGGTAACACCTCTACAGAAGAATAATGTTATATATTCCATATTCTATTTGGAAAATTTGTTTCCTGTTTTTAATCAAGTCTTTAGGTCTTGCTCGCTCTTTCTGATTCAATTCTAGCTAATGAAAGCCCACCTGAGGCTTTGCAAATATAAGTCTTCAATTAGTTTAAGTACCAAAGGGACTCTGGACAGTTTTTTAAAATGAATAAATTGGAGCACCTGGGTGGCTCAGTCATCGGCTCAGGTCATGATCCTGGGGTCCTGGGATCGAGTCCCGCATCGGGCTCCCTGCTCAGCAGGGGGGTCTACTTCTCTCTCTCTTTCTCTCTCTCTCTCCCTCTGTGTGTGCTCGAAATCTCGCTCTCTCTCGCTCTCATTCTCTCTCAAATAAATCTTCAAATAAAATGAATTTTAGTAATAAAGCTAAAGAGAGAAAAACACTATAATATAATCATACTCTACCTAGTTGTGATAAAATTATACTTGAACTTCATTTGTACAACCCCTTTATGATAGTTAGACCTAGAAAGCTTAATGTATATATCCTGTAACTATAAATTCTAAAGGCTTTTCAAGATGAGTGATCATGACAAAAAAAATTCAAATTAGTTTTAGTATTTAAGTTTAGATTCTAATTCAAATTAATTATGATTTTAGAAGATAAAGACCTTTGGGATGCCTGGGTGGCTCAGACGGTTAAACGTCTGCCTTTGGCTCAGGTCATGACCCCAGGGTCCTGGGATCAAGTCCTGCATCAGGGCTCCCTGCTCAGTGGGGAGTCTGCTTCTCCCTCTGCCTCTGCCTGCAGCTCCCTCTGCTTGTGTGCTCACTCTCACTCTCTCTGACAAATAAATAAAAACTTAAAAAAAAATACAAAGATAAAGACCTTTCTAAATAGAAAGGTCTTAGAATTATCTTTTCTTCTTTTGTGCATAAATGAATTAATGATGATGCCTCAGCTACCCTATCTGTAAAATGAGGATCACAAGAGTTCAAATTGTTAGAGACAAAATGACATGTACTTTTAAGTTACTTCACCCAGTGCCTGGCACTAGAAACATGTAAGGAATGCCAGCCATTATTGTTACATCCACACAAGAAGACCAAGAGCAAAGCAAGGGATCTGAGAAGGAGAGGTGGCTGAGCAGAAAGATCAAAGTACCGTGAAATTAGTGGCTGCCAGAGCTAATGGCAGAAATTTTGCAGAGGCAAGGAGATCAACACTATCAAATATGGCTAACATGAGGACAAGAACGTGAAAACATGAAAGCAACTTCAGCAGAACTGTCCAGCTGAAGCCACACTAAAAGGAGAAGGGCCAAGAGAATGTGAATAGGCAGCCAAGCTCAACCTTAGAAAATAATGAAAAAAGACCAGAAGGAACTATCCCTGTGGGTACTTGTGCCCCTCCTTCCCTTTTTTCTTGTTATCAAGGGATTTTCTGTATTGTTTTTAAAACCCAATTTGAAAGAGCACTGGATATGTTTAAAGAAAGGAAAAAATTAAGAGCAGATATGACCACTTCCTATGAATTTCCTCTTCCTGCAACTGCCAGAGCTATCTCCTGGCCTTATCCCATAATCCTAAGGAGGCCAAAACGAGTTTTCCCCCTTAGTGAGCTTTCCAGAGTTCACTGGGTACCTCTTGCTAGCACATGTTATTTGGCTGGCTGGCACTCCGTGAACCCAGAGCAGCACCTGGAGAGCAGTCACCCCCCGCCAAGATGAGCAGAAACAAGTTCACTTCCGTAAAAGGACCAACACTCACTAGTACTTGACTCCAAACACAGTGACCTTGTATTTTTTAGTGAGGTGGATATAGTGTACTTAGTATATATTGCATTAACGTCTTATACATTGATGCATTTCAGTCAAGACAGCTGGAAATGATTCTGCACCTTGTAACAATTTGAAATTAAATACTTATTTTGGGAAGATGTATTAAAAAGATGCCTCCCCACTTTTAGCAACAGCTTTCTGAACCATATATGGTAAGCTGCTTTGGCATTTCTTTCCAGGTCTGAAATTTCCTAAAATTCAAGTTCATCCAACTATAAAAATTCTAAGATGAGGACCTCATGCTGAGGAAGAACGTTTTTAAATTCAAAGCCATGACTGCCAGGCCATGTACCAGTCTGTTAAAATGGGAGAAACAGATGAATGTATTTCCAGCTTGTTTCACTGGATCTAGTTTTCAGGGAGAAAAATCAAATTTCACACAAACATGTTGCAATGCACATGCAATCAGTTTTATTCCAAACTAGTCTTGATAACATTTTAGATATCTGGTTAAAATAGCACAATCTTTCAATATTTATATATTTGTGTGTATACATGTGTACATGTATATGCACATACATATACATGTATACATACATATTTTAAATAATTTTCTCATTATGACTTTGGAGACACTTGGGAGATTTCTATGTACAATGTAACTCATTGTCATCATGATCAGGAAACATGTAGGAATGTTTTTGTTTTAAAAAAAGCTGATCAGAATGTATCAACATTGGGTTTTTGATCATTTATAAGACTGAATCATTTGTGAAAAAATTATGCCATCACGTGAGCTAGCTTACAAGATTAGGAAAACTCTTCTGTTGTGTTTTTTGATATAACTGGTGCTTTTTAGAGAATTAACTGAGGTGCTGTTTCTTCTTGAAAAACTGCCATGTGTCTATCTGGGCATTATCTCCCCATATCTTCCTCTGATTCATGTGTGTTACACATTATGGGAGAATAAATCAAAGGATGACAGGGAAAACAGAAAGTCTACTTTGCATTATCTCAATGCTTGCTAACATGGGTATAGAATAAACTCTATTTCATGACAGAGGTAGGATTATGTAGATTAATCCAACTGTTAGAAGAACTTGCTCTGACGTGGAAACTTTTTTTTGAGTAAATACTTGTAACATCACTCTGAAAAAATGGTGTTTGTAAATGTGCCATTGAGAAGTCCTATAAATTATTGCTAAAATTACTATGGTCATACAGCATTTTTATGCCTTCATAAAATACTGGCAGGAACCCTCTGTCTTCAGATTTCCTATTCAGTCATTCATTTGCATAGGATAAGGTATAGTTGGGAAGTTGGGGATCTAGGGGTTCTGTTGTGGATATGTTAAGTTAGAAATACCTTTTAGGCGCTTAAGTGGAAACGTCTGCTGGGCAGCTGGATATATGTCTAAAACCTAGGTTAAAGTCTTTGGGTATTGAAATTATAAAGTGTTTTCCTTGTCCTCTATTTAAAAACCTCCCCAATGAGTATTTTGTATTATTTTATGATCAGAGAGGTAGTAGTTGATGCCTCTAGGAAGGATGGCATCAAGAGAGCAAGCTTCTGATGTTCCCTTGTCTTGTCCCAAGAAATTCTGAAAAATAAGAGGTAAAAATGGTGGGTAGGGGGGACTTTGTTGTTGAAATCTGAGAATGGCCCATAAGCCCAAGTTTCCAATCACAATGTACTGTATATGTAGCCCCTCAAGCTCTCAGATGTATGCAAACTGGTTTTTTTAAAAAGATTTTATTTATTTGAGAGAGTAAGAGCAAGTGAGCATGGAGGGAGGGGCAGAGGGAGAGAGAGAGAGAAAGAGAGAGAGGGAGAGAGAGAGAGAGAATCTCAAGCAGACTCTGCACTGAGCGTGGAGCCTGACACGGGCTCAATCTCACAACCCTGACATCATGACCTGAGCCGAAACCAAGAGTAGACGCTCAACCTACTGAGCCACATGGGCACCCTACGAACTGTTTTTTAAAAGACAAACTAAAGAAACTGACCCTATTATAATCATAACCATAATCTATTCACAAAGTGATAAGTCTGACAGCCAAGGGTGGACTGTCAGAGGAACCTACTAAGAAATATTATCATAATTTTACCTTAGAAATATGATAAATACTATGTAAATGTATTTTGGTTTGGAACATTCTGTTCTGAGAAAATACAAGAGTGCATTTTCCTCTAAGACCATGCTGATAGGATATTTTGGTTTTACTTTTACTAAATTTTGTCTTCCCTAAGCAGGATAATATAAAAAAGCCTACTCAAATTAAGCTTGTTTCTGTGTTTGTGTTAGGAAGAAACAGCCAATGAGAAGGAAGCCCCCACTTCTCTTGTGCATATGATGAGGAGCACAACTCAGATGGGGCAACAGATCAGAACACTCTACCCATTCATTGTAAGAACAAGGAGCCCTAGTGATGAGCTGGAACTGATAATAGCTGGTATGTCCTCCCTGTTGATGATGTTCTGAGAATAGACTAAGACTCTCTGACTTCCTCCATATAGGAGACTTAAGTGGGACTTCGAAGAGTCACTGACATTAAATCTGGTATCAAGTTCATCCATCCCAGATAACATCTTGTTGGAAGATTGGAAGGTAGAGAAAATTGATGCCACCTCCTCTAGACCACTGAATGCAGTGCATAGGCCTATTTTCCTCTTTTTGAGTATTTATATGACTAGGCAACCTTTATTCTGTAAAAGGCCAGAGAGTAAATAGGTTAGCGAGCCATATGGTCTCTGTTACAACTATTCATTTCTGTTGTAGCATGAAGCAGTGATAAATAATACATAAATGAATGTACATAACTGTGTTCCAATACAACTTTATTTACAAATCCAGCAGCAGACTGATTTAGTTTGTTAACCCCAAAACTAAGTCAATAGCCCTTGTGGGTGACTTAGGGAAGTATTAAACTGTTTCACTAATTTGCAACACATCTACCTAATTCATGGGCCATCCAGACCTCCATAGAGTCATAAATTCTAATGCAATCCTATTGTATAACCATATTGATGACTATGAGAAACACGAAAACATATTCATTTGTAACTCCCTAAAATTGATTTATTAATGCTTAAATGTAAAGTCTGTCATGTCTTTCCTATCAAGCAAACATTTTTTACAATTATCTATTTGGTTGGGGCCTGATATAAATGGCTCCAAGGAGAATATTTTGGAAGACACATGTAAGTTGTTTCATATTATACTTTTTCTGATGCAGATGGGATTAAAAAAAAAAAAAAAAAAAAAAAGAGCACCTGGTCAAGGCATTTCAGTATTTCTTTATGACCATAAGATGGCACCAAATTGTTACTCCTCAACTAGCAAGCACTTTAGCATACTTATCATAAGGAAGGCCTTAATAGAAAATTGTTCTTAATACAGTTGGGTGGATAAGTATTTAAAAAAAAAAAAGAGAGAAAGGGAGAGCTGTATTAAAAAACACAATTTTTTTTGAGTTCTAAAGCTGGAAATACTCAGAACCCAAAACGGACCTCTAGGTTCATGCAGAACCATTTGCCCAATCAGCACAATGTACTTTGTTAAGACTGTGAGATATGGGGGGCGCCTGGGTGGCTCAGTCAGTTAAGCGGCTGCCTTCGGCTCAGGTCATGATCCTGGGGTCCTGGGATCGAGCCCCACGTCCAGCTCCCTGCTCAGCGGAGAGCCTGCTTCTCCCTCTCCCTCTGCCTGCCACTCTGCCTACTTGTGCTCTCTATCTCTCTGTCAAATAAATAAATAAAATCTTTAAAAAAAAAAAAAAAGACTGTGAGATACGGATTCTACTCAGAGGATTACTAAGTAGAACAATGCAATTATTGCTAAACAAATAATGTTGATGGGGCAATCGTGATTTAGATAGGAAAGGCGGTTCTGCCAGGCCTAACAGCCATGGGACCGGCACAGAAATGTAGGCCTTTGCCCAGGATATTTGTCAATTTGGTTACACTTCAACAAAAAGAGAAAGGAATGGCAAAGTCAAGTGTGTACAGTGATCTATCTGTACACGAAACACTGTCTAAATAGGGCAGCTGTACAAATGCAGGCAATTACCACACTCACGAGTACACAGGAACAATAGCAGGTTTAGATTAGAAAAGAATTTACAAAGATCAAATCTAATGGCTCAAAGATTTTTCACTTTCCTCCCCAAATTTCACCACTTACACTTATTTTGAATGAAAGGTAAAGATTATATCAAATTTCTGTCCAGATTAATCAATATAGTGGCTTGGACTTAAATTTCTAATGCCTTCTAAAAAAAGAAAAAAAAATCCCACAATTTTATGCCCAAACTTATGGATGGGTTTATTCTTAATAGTATTTATAAGAAACTGTACCCCCCCCACACACACACACCCCTTTATAGTAATCTGGAAAGGCCCTGCTTGTTGGCTCTTCAGCTGGGTTTTGAAGAACAAGTAAAAATTCTAATTCTTAAAATTGAGGCAGAGGAAAAAGGTTTTCAAGTTGAAGGAATACTATCCAATTGTGTAGAACACTGTGTGGGATACAAGGCTAGAAAGATCCAAGGAAGAATTACGACTAAAATGGAAAAGAAAAAAACAAAACATTGCTTCTGATTCCCTGCCATAAATCTCTCGGAACAAACAGCTACTTTCTAGCCTTAATGCCATTCACTAAGTATGTTTCCACACACAGCAAACTTCAGTCTACGCCATGCATTTCTTTGCTTATTTTCTCTCACCTCTTAAGAGAGCGTCTTAGTGCAAATATCAAAAAGATGTGCTCCCAATAATTCAGATCAGTGCCTTCCAGTTAGTAATCTTAATTAACAGATTCATTCTGAAAGCTCTGTAACAGAGGCAGCTGAAATGTTCCTCTTTACCCCTTGCATTTTGAATGTTTGCTGAATCTTACCTTACTATACTAAAAAAACTACTTACAAAAAATTTTATTCTGTCAAAGCCAAGTTTATATTCATTTACTGCTTTATTTTTAGTAAAAGAATATAGATAATGCCTGTAACAAGTTCCTACATTATACTTTGTCAGCCATGGCTTTAAATCATATTCTGCTAAAACCTCATCTAACATGTCCACTGGGAAATTTCAAGGACACCACAAACTTACATTCCAAATTGACCTGTGTCCCATTAAAGGTCGCTCGGCTTCGGTAATTCTCCCAACAGCTCTACTATCCAAGCCAGAAAGCCCCAAACAGGGAATTTCCACGTTTCTTTTCTCCCATCTGGTCATGTCAATACTACCTCTTAGAAGACAGATATGCCATGCCTTTCTTTCCATACTGACTGCCACAGCTCAGCTAGTCCCTCTACCACTTAATCTTTTACAATTCTCTTCATCAGTCTTATTTTGTCTTTACAATCCACCCTTCATGCTTCCATTAATGACAAAAATGCAAACTCATATCACACTCCTGAAATCTTCTAGTATGCCACCAATCAAATGTCTTTACCTTCACCACTAGGCTCCTGCCTATCTGTCAAACCCCTCACATAATATACTTCCTGCCTTAACTGCCCCCAACTCCTTGTGGCTTTCATCTGTTCCTTTCAGCCCTCCACCAACACCTCTGTAGAGGCTGTGCAATTGGTTGCAGTATTCTGCTGTTTCTAGGCTGGAGAGTCCTAACTTAAGGTTTGATTCAGATGCTACTATTTCTAGGAAATTTCTCTGACAACCTCTTCCTATGAAGCTGTTTCTCTCCTTTAGCTACGATAACATTTGGGGCAGCATTTACCACTGTGCCGAATGTATTTCATATTGGTCTCCAGGGTTAAGACGGAGAATTCCCCAAAGGCAAGATACTACCTCTTACTGCTTTATACATCTAAATCTACAACAATATTTGCAGTCTATTCTATCTACATTAATATCAAGGACTGGTTAACCATTACCCATTATCAATAATAACCAACTCTGAGAACCAAAACCAAAAATAAGGTTGTCTAACAAGAATTAATAGTCATACCGAATTCTTTTTTTTTTTTTTTTAAGATTTTATTTATTTATTTGAGAGAGAAAGAATGAGAGACAGAGAGCATGAGAGGGAGGAGGGTCAGAGGGAGAAGCAGACTCCCTGCCAAGCAGGGAGCCCGATGCGGGACTCAATCCTGGGACTCCAGGATCATGACCTGAGCCGAAGGCAGTCGCTTAACCAATTGAGCCACCCAGGCGCCCATTCATACCGAATTCTAACTGAGCTCAAGGAAGCTTAATTATGGGGATAATCTGATTGTTCAGTCACATACCAGTTAGAGTATTTACCCACACCACATTTCAGTATGCAAATCAGCTATTTGGACTGTAGCTTAGTCTAAAAAGGCATTTCAAAGATTCCCAAATGCCAGTGTCGAGGGAAACTTCCAGTAAAATGTGTGCTGGATTCATCTTAATGTATGTGTATTTTTAAAATAAATGTACAAAGACCACTACTAACATTCATGAAATAGCTTGTTAACAGTTATATGCCCTGCTAACCCTGTCCATGAGCTCTTGAAAGGCAGGGATGCCATCACCTTTTTATTCTTAGCTAACTCCAGGTACTAAGTAAAAGTTTACTGAAATGACAATTCATCCACCTAAGTTTTTGCTTGAGTCACATGCAATGCACATGAACTGCCAAGTGACAAAGGCAGAAAGCAAGGTAAAGTTAATTAAGGTTCTTGGATATGACATTGTTTGCCACCAATTCTTTTCACTGAAAAACTATTTTGAGTATGGCCAATACTCACTTTTGTCCTATATAAAAGAGATTAAAACTTAAAGTGATTTCAGAAAGACTACCAATGTGAAAGATGTACCTTGCATGGGTGTAAAAGGTAAAAAATGTGTTTTAGCATCCTGAGTGTGGTTACTGCTATTAAATAAAGCCTGTATCCTGAAGGGGGAGGTTTTTTAGGTTGTCTGGTTTCACTTTGTTTCATCTTTGGGTCATGCTATGCCCAGTACAAATGTGAGAGAACATGCTAAGTCTTGTTTCTCTGTAGCTGGGAATTATCTACCTAGGTGAATTATTTCAAGTTCCTTTCTTTTCTTCCCAGATGTTTAATCACTTTGGGACCAAATAACTTCAGGAGGTAGGCTAACAGGGAAAAATCAAATAAGTTAGTATTATTTATGACTCTAGCAAGTCCTAGGGCTAGGGAGTGGGGTGAAAATTTAAAATTTAGATACTAGCATATTTAAAGTATCTATACTAATTTGGATGATATACTATGGAAGATATATATACAAATATTCTAATTTGTTGTTACACTACAGAAAATTGAAACCTGGATATAGTGTATCTGTACTGTCTATACATGTCACTTCTTTTTAAATCACAGATTCTGTGCACTTTGAGTACTGCCTAATTTCTGTATCTTCTACATCCATAAGATTTTAATGTTAACGGTCCTAACTGCAAGGTCATTAACTTATGAAAAGAAATCATTTTTTTCTTTTGGTTCAAAAACCAAATCAAAGGATAGGCACATTTATTTCATACAAGTCATACTCTGAACCTAAAATGGAAAGCAAAAGACTGAGATGCACTTAATATTTCAAGTCTTTGTAACAGAGAAAAAAAATCATACAAAATTTAGGTATGAGACATCACGTCATTAAAGATAAAGTTGACTAGACAACGGTTTCTATGTTCTATCTAGTAAGAAAAATGTACATTTGACTATTAAGCCTTAAAGGGTAAAGTAGAATAAATTTCAGACATCTCAGCTCCTTATACTCAACTGTTTCAATTACAAGGACTCAAAGAATAGATATTTTCCCTATCATTAATAAAAATATTTCAGTGTTAACACTGGCAGGTTAATATTGGTGATAAAAACTAGAGGGTGGTTTATGCTGACAGTTTAAAAAATGGAGAATAATTATAAAATACAAAACTCATGAATTTCAAGAAGAATTAAACATGTAAGAATTTGAAACCCATTTCTGTTTCAGAGAGAAATATTCAATAGGAAAATGAATTTCTAATTTTGAATTTCTGGCCCAAATTTGCCACAACACACTAAAAAAAAAAATTACCTACACCTCACCAAGCTATTATAAAAACTGATGGGACTATGAGAGTAAACCCAACTATTTCTCTAGCATGCCCAATGCAACAGAAGGCAGAGAACAAATGGTGGAAGTCTGAAGGTACACGCTCAAGGTAGTGCTGCAATCTAAGCCAAAGAAGCTGCAGATACTCAAAGAGAAAAGGCCAGCACAGAGTCTTCCCGTATACCCTGGTTCATAAACCATCTATTTGAGTTTGGGGCTTTTTTATCAAGTATAGTATTCTATACTTCCGAAGAAAGATGCTTAAAAATATACATAGAAAGACATTAAGAAAAATAAAATTCAGTTATTCAGGTGAGGTACTTGATTTATATTTAAGGGATGACAAAATGATACTTGACAAAGTATATATTTATATTTAACTCAAAAAGAGACATTAACATGTTCATATAATCTGTTATAGATTTCAGCCCAATCACTCTTAAATACTTTTGATTCTATGACTAACTGTTAATTACAGACAAGGCTACTCTACCTAGAATGCCACTTGATAACCCTGTATTAATTTTGCTAGACCAAAGACTCTTAACTTAAAAAAAAACAAAAACAAAAAACAAAAAAAAGCAACCATTTACATTTACTAAGAAAAGCAAACATTTACTTCAAATTGCAGTATAGGCTTTTCAATCACAAAAAGAAAGAAAAGAACAGTGATCTGACAGTGGTCACATCCTGTGCAAAAAACTTGATACAAAAACAGTAACACAAGGTGTCTGAGCTGCTTACATTGCAGGAAAAAGGAAATACAGTAGCTGAAATATGGCACTCCTGGGAATCAACTTCTAAACCAATAGAATGCCTTTGAAATGATTGAATTTATTTGTGTATTAGTAAGAAAGCCCCACCACCATAAATAGTACAATATTTAAAAATTAAAAAAAATTAATATCTATCTAAGATAGATAATGTAGTTGTATTGTTAGGCCTCTTTAAGTGCAGAAGGTGGTTCAGGTTTTGCTTTTTTTTTTTAATTAAATAACTGCCCATATGCTTTATAAAGTTCCACTCAATTTCAAAAGCCAATTTAAATCAAGAAATATGTTATCAAAGTTGCATAATTTCATTTGGGACTGCCAGCAGGTTAAAGTCTCAAATCAAGTCTTTAACATAACACTCATTTCTAGTCAATGAAAAGTTTAAAAGTTCTCAAATCTTCATTATCCTCTTGAACTTGCCCTTCTAAATGATCCTCAGACTGCAATTCCTAGTTTGCAAATAAAAGAATGCAATATGCATCATACTTCAAGAAAAGACGACGATGTCGAACTAACATGCTTCTGGATCTTTTCCCTGCTCCTCTCAACCTTCTTTATAATTTCGGCTACTATGCACACTGAGGAGGTGAGACCCACAAGAAACAGCAGATCTGCAAGAGAAAATAAGTTGCACTTTACAATTCTTTGAAGCAGTTGCAAAGCTTAAAGCTTACATTTTTCTAGCATCTTTTTGGGTTTTTTTTAAGATTTATTTTTTTTTTGACAGAGAGAGACACAGCGGGAGGAGTGGGAGAGGGAGAAGCAGGCTTCCTGCTGAGCAGGGAGCCCAGTGTCGGGCTCGATCCCAGGACCCTGGGACCATGACCTGAGCCGAAGACAGACGCTTAACGACTGAGCCACCCAGGTGCATTTTCCTAGCATCTGAACAGAGCTTTTAAAATACTCTTTTACAACCATTCCAGGAGGTACATAAAATCAGCCTCAGTTTAAAAAATGAGGAAAGTTAAGGGCAACCCTCTCAGGTCCCCTCTCTCTTCGGGAGCTTTATACTATGGCTCAATAAATTTTGCTTTGCTGCCCACTCAAAAAAAAAAAGAGGGAAGTAAGGCTCAAAAATGACTTATCTGAAGTCATACAGCTAGAAAAGGCAGTGCCAGAGAACTAGAACCCAAGTGCTCTGACTACTCTCCCTGAACCATAACCTCATAACCATAACTATTAACAGCAACACAAGCAAGAGGAGTTTTCTATTTAATAGATCACACAGTCTTTTTAATTTTAATTTGATTGTAAACTGCCTATCTAAAGATTATTTAGGAATTTCTATCTATTCCATTCGAGAGCCTAGAAGAACTCATCATTTAAAGACCATGTCTTTGGGGTACCTGGGTGGCTCAGTCAGTTAAGCGTCCAACTCTTGGTTTCGGCTCAGGTTCTGATCTCATGGGTCGTGAGATCAAGCCCCATGTCAGGCTCCATGCTCAGTGGGAGTCTGCTTGGATATTCTCTCCCTTTGCCCCCTCCCCCACTTGTGTGCATGCGTGCTCTCTCTCAAATAAATAAAACCTTTTTTTACAATTTAAAAATAAATAAAGACCATGCCTTTACAATAGTATCCACACTATCTCATTCTTAACTCATTGCTTGAAAAATTGCAGCTGTCTCCTTAAGACCCCACTTTTTAAAAAGAGGAACAAGTGTAAATATGAAATTAAAAAACTGAAATTAAATTATTTCAACTTTAAGGTAAACTGTAACTCACAGCATAAAATACAGTGAGGCTATATAACTTATTTTCACAAATACCCCAATTAACTTAAAAACACAAGAATTAAAAGTAGCATTGCCACAAAATACATCAGTCCTCACCCTTACACAGGAAGATTAATTTTTAAATGTATCATAATACATTTAATACATAGTATGTGAAAGAACAATGTCTATCTTCCATGTAATCTTAATGTATTTTCTGCTTTTAGGGTCAGGCTGTTATTTTGTAAAATAAGAATGCACAAATTAGCAAGTAAAAATATTGAAATATTAGTTTACTGAAATTGTAATTTTAAAGAAGAGCAACCTGGTTTTCAGTGAGCTTAAATCTAGTTTTTTCTTCATGTAAGACTGAAAAGTTATAAACTATAATTACTCTATAACACGTTTTCATTTGCTATAGTTTACAATCAGCAACAACAATTTGACAGCTATAACCAAGAAAAAAATATTGCAAGAAAAAAAAAATTACAAAAAAATTTTAAAGCCTAGCATTAAGCAAGTGACCACCCCAGCAAATTTCTCCAAACGATAAAACAGAATACACTCCTTTTTCAAATCAACTCACTTTTTTATCTCACTTTTTAAAAGGAAATTTTTAGTAGAACAAATGCATTAGAAAATACAATAATTCATCTAAAATATATAAATTATAAAAAGATAACATTTTCTTTACCCAGTATACTTAGGCTCTCAGTCTGAAAAACTTTCTGAAGTGGAGGAAAGTAAATAACTAATAACTGTCCCATGATGGATCCAAGAACTGCGTAGCAAAACATTTTATTACTGCAGAGTCCAATCTCAAATACAGACTTGGTCTGTTGGCAGAGCAAAGAGTTCAATTATTATTCCTTGGTCACTGAAACAGCTTCTTTATTATCATAGTCATCTCCAATTTTTAATAAACTGGATTGAATGCCAAAATGGCAATACCATGAGATCTCTTAATGGTTTGACTATTATTTTGGAATAATTCAGACGGAATAAAGGTTCAATTTAAAGCAGCTTCTTTTTTTTTTTAATTTATTTTTTGACAGAGAGAGAGAGCGCGAGAGAGGGAACACAAGCAGGGGGAGTGGGAGAGGGAGAAGCAGGCTTCCCGCCGAGCAGGGAGCCTGATGTGGGGCTCGATCCCAGGACCCTGGGATCATGACCGGAGCCGAACGCAGACGCTTAACAACTGAGCCACCAAGGCGCCCCTAAAGCAGTTTCTCTTTATCAAGAAAGCTTTCTCTACAAGAGTGATGCTACAATAACAACATCAACAAGAGACCACAGAATGAAAAGAAACTTTAGCATTTCAAAACACTGGAAACTTCATTTGTGTGATTATTTTGCTAAATCATTTCTATCCATTAAGTTAGATAATCTAAAAGCCTTTCTTAAAGAATAGACCTAGTTCAATGTGGACTAAAAATGTAAAATTGCCTTTCATAAAACAAAAAATGAATATTGTAGGCTCTCCAAAACTTAGTCTAAATTAACGACAATTCATTGACTTGGAAAGTTCCAGCATGCTAAATGGTAAAAGATATAATTGAGGATTTATAAGGTGCTCTAGAATTGAAATGAAGAGTCAGGCCTCAAAATGGAACTACTTTTCAAGAACAATTGTGCTCTGAAAAGGTTCTACTAGGTTCTAGCCCACAGCCCATTAATTTTCTATGAAAACACTTCAATCAAGAAAAGGCAATCACACCTTAAGATACAACATGGGAAGAAAAGCAAATTTAAAATGTCCTAAGCTCTGACACACTGACAGAAATAATCAGAAACCATTAATATGCACAAAATTGTTCTTGTACTTCTAACAATACTTTCTTCTAAAATGAGACTAATACCAACATAACAGAACCCATTTGTCCAATACTCTCAGATAATATTAACTTGAACCTATCTTAAAGCTACAGATGTAAGAGAATGGAAAGAAGAAAGACCAGGCGATGACACCTGTGATTTATTGGATCTTCTGGTCAAAGGTAAAGCTATTTGCCCAAATGCCCTATCCCCATTATGACACGTTTGTAGGTACACGTTTATAGGGAAGGCTGTATCTGGGGCTGTAATCTGTGATGACAAAATCAAGCAAAGCTAAAACCCCACAATCCTTGCCTACTTACAATCAGAGAGAACTCTATCAATTGAATCAGTCAGCTAAGATCACCTAAGCATACCTGGGATCTGGAACTTAGTGCATTGAACATATCGAAAAACACAAAGCATGTGAAGGTCATTGTCGTGTCTCGAGGTGTTATCACATTGTCTCGTAGCTATCAAGAAGAAAAATGATTATCAGTGGCTGAATTTAATCAACAAATACTGCATGCTTGTAAAAGGTTAACATTTTCTTTGCTTTAGAATAAAACAGCTTTAGCCTAAGACATAAAACATATGAGCTACATAAATTTCCTATACGCCATTTAAGTAAGTCACTAATGAATAGCTATAATCTAAATAAAGTAGTCTTCTCACACACCATATATTGGATATTAAAACAACTTTCTTTTCTGATGAAATAAAGTAGCAATAGACTCAGATTTTCTAATTACTCCCCAAATATGAATATTAATATATTAATTTTTATTGTGCTGATATCTTTGCAGATTTAAACTATTCTAATAAATGAATCAGCAATTCTTTTAACCCATAAAGACTGAAATCAAACTATTTTTAAATGTTTTTATTATATTTTCCAATGAGCTCTCCTAACTTTCCAAGCTTCCGTGTAACACACCAAAATAACTGGGTCATACAGAATGCATGCTATTAAGGCAGCTTATCCAGTGACTATACCTCCCGCCAGAAGACAAACAAAGTTCCACAAACAATGATTATTGATGAAACAAGTATTTTAAGTATCAGGTTTTTGGTCAAAATGCTGTCCTTCCAGTTGCGTGGAGGTTTACGAATGACATCTTTATCCACTGGCTCTACTCCAAGGCTTCAAAACAAATAGAAAAGTGAATTACTTAAAAGTTTTAAGGTTTGGATTTGTTACTTTTACAATCTCATTAACCTCAATTATCCAGGAAATTAAATGCTTTCTTATGGAAACAAAATGCTGAATCCTAAAGAAAAGGTTGGCTATAAATACTCGAAAATAACCATGGATTTTATTACTCTTCCCTTGTTACTCCTACTTGGCATAGTTTGATGGGAGACTGATGGTCAAATTGAAAAAAACTGTCCAATTTCATTTACATGTAAGTTTACTTATTTCAAATATGGCCTGAAATAGTAACCTACTGAGTAAACTCTGAAATACCTTTCATGCAAGGAGGTTTTGACTAGGATGATTTGTTATAATGACCATTGACATGTATCACTCAATTACTCTTTCTGCTGGAAAGCAACATCTATGGCCCATTACAGAAGAAAATACTTAGATGCTTAGATCCTCCAATACTTTCCCAAAGTCTCTAAAATTGACAACAGAACCCAGATAATAAAACTAAACTCAGGATTTCTCCATTACGTCCCATTCTGAGAGACAAAAGCTTATTTCCTGAGGACAGGGACTGCACCTATTCATTCCCTCATCTGTTCTCAACTTATGAATGGGCATCTAACATAACGTAAAAGCTTAGATCTATGACACGTGAAAAAACACCCAAAGAGCATAAATGATATACACAGCCATCACACAATTTATAACAAACATGTCGCTGCATGAATAGATTTCTAGTGCTATCCATGAATGAAATCATAAAACTTAATCATCAAGATATCACACTTTCTTTGTCCTTCTACTTGTTTATGGATAAAAAAAACTCTTACCTCTGAGCTGGAGGTCCATCCATAATTATATTGATCCACAAAATCTGCATGGCATTGAGAGGATTAGGAAAGTTCATTAATGTAGCCAATGAGATTAAAGTTAATGCTGCTATACTCCTGTTGAAAAAAAGATAATGTATCTTTTATATAATTCTTACTACTTTTATATATTATAATTCTTACTACTTTTATGATATCACTTCTTTAGCATTTGAAAATCTCATTTTACTACTGTGCTTTTAAAGGAAGTCTGTATTTATGAGTATCTATGCTTCATTTGTGTGAAAATTTTGACGCTAAAAGTTAAACTTTATAATCCGTAGCATTTAAATAAAGGATTTCAAGATGTTTAGATAACAACAAACAGAGGAAGGTTTTAAAAACTGAGTTCAGAATAGCTGTTACTACATAACAGTTAACAGTTTCAACAATATTTTGGCAAATGTTTTTTGACTACAGAAAAGCCCTTCTACTTTTGGAAAAAGACACCAAGGAAACACACTAAGATCTGACACTCCTCCCTTAGTTATTTCTGGAGCTAGTAAATAAACCACAAACATTTATATATTTTGATGATGATACAGACATCATCTCTTTATCATGCCATTTTTAATTTTAGGATAGAATTAATTTTCATTATGGAAAACTAACATATGAACAACATTCAGAAATAGAGCTCAGAAGCTTCTAAGCATTCTGCTTGAATTCTGTTTCTCATATAATTTATCTATAAGACCCATGGTGACAAACTTCTTAAAAACTTACGTGCTCAGTTGGAATCTAACAAAATTTTTAATGTTATTATAAATCCCTTTACCCTCTTCAATTGCAGACCTGAAATTTTAAAAAAAATTAAATGAGAAATATTATCACACAAAAATAAAGATCTATCTTATAACACTGTAGAGCTAATTCTGAAAACAAATTTCCAACTGATATAACATATACATCACTAAAAGAATCTATTATTTTCTTAACATAATTAAGATTAGAAAAAAATACAAAAACATTCTGGTATGGAATGAAAGCCAAGCCTGTGAAGCTCTATCTGAACTAATTTCATTACACTATATTAAAATTCTTAAAGATATTTCAACATTAAAATCATACACTGTCTTTCTACACAACAGATAATACTACACATTTATAATACTAAAATAATGATCTTCTTTACCCCTCCAATTTTCTTTTTCTAAAAGGTACAAAATGCATGCATGGTAAGGGGTTAAATTAATGTATGTCAGGAATTAAATGGTAATAAGATATATATGAGTTCTGGAGTTTAAGCTATCTATTGCTTAACACTACAATCAGATATGTGCTGTAGCAGAATTACATAAAGAATACGGTTTACAAAAATTCATTTAAATTCTCATTTGGGGGACCTGAGTGGCTCAGTCGGTTATGCATCTGCCTTCAGCTCAGGTCATAAACCCAGAGTCCTGGGATTGAGTCCTGGGATCGAGTCCGGGGGGCAGGCTCCTTGCTCAGCAGGGAGTTTGCTTCTCCCCCTCCCTCTGCCCCTCCCTGCTGCTCATGCTCTCTCTCTCTCTCTCAAACAAATAAATAAAATCTTTAAAAAATAAACATAAAAATAAATTCTCATCTGGTTGAATCTAGAAAATATGTGTTTTTTAAACAACTTCCCCTTTCTTTCAAGATTTCTATATAATTCTAAGAATGGAAAGAAAAAAACTTATATGCCTACAAGACCATGGCAATTCTGAGTCCTGAGCTCCCACATGCTCCACTTTAGGCCACCATGGGTTAATGAAGTATGCCAGGCATGTAATCAGCATGAGTCACTGAACTGAGGAAGACCCAGGTTATCAGACACGTGCTTATCAAATAACAAGATTCAAGTGACCCCCCACCTGAACTACTACTGACATGACCATGTAATCACAGAAGAATCTTACATCAATCAGAAACAGTGGCGGAAGGAGACAAAGCTATTTAAACTTAGTAGCTTGTATCACTGACAGCATGGACAATTACAGACATAAGGAAATACATAGTATGGATGGAAACTTGACTATTTTTATACTTACTGTAAGGCCATGCACATGCATATTTCTGATAGCCTGAGTTCAACTAGAATAAAGGCCCCATGAAGGTTTACTGCTGTACCACTCCACTGGTGGCCAGAAAAATGTGACATCTGGCTGCACTCGGTAAATATTTGTTAAATGAATGACTTTGCCATTTATTATGTCCTTTCCATACAAATAATATTCTCCAAAACTACACGGTAGGCCATAAATAAGATTAATTAATTCTGGTAAAATAGTTTAGTTCATCCACTGCTGAATATCCTAATACACTGAATATCCCAATTCTTTTTCAGCTGAACTGTCTGGAGATGGGGTGCGGAAAAAGACAGGAAAAGATTCTCTGATGTACATTCACTGAAACAAAACTTACATTATGGTTTGGAAATCATCGTCCACGAGGATCATGTCTGCTGCCTCTTTGCAAACATCTGTGCCAGTCTGACCCATTGCAACTCCAATGTCTGCAGCCTTCAGAGCAACTGCATCATTGACTCCATCTCCCGTCATGGCTACAACCGACCCATTCTTTTGTAGAGACTGGAATGGGGGAAAAGGGGATTCTGGTAAAAATATTGCTTCCACAAAGATAAGGGGATAAACAACTCCTCTCTATTTTTTTTTCACATAATAAAGATTGGAAAGAATACAGACCACTGATTTTGCAACAAACTTCAATATATGGAGGTCTTAAGATAAAGCTTAGAAAAAGTTGCTATTAATATTCTCATGTGTAAGAGCTATGTCTAAAGACTGATCTCGAGTTAATTATACAGTAGCTCTCAGGGGCAATTTTGCTTTGTAGGGGACATCAGGCAATGTCTGGCGATATTTTTTATTATTATGACTTCGGGAATGCTACTGGCATCTAGAGGGTAGGGGTCAGGGATGCTGCTAAACATCCTACAACACATAGGACAGCCCCTCACAACAAAGAATCCAGTCCAAAATGTCAAAATGTCAATAGTTGTGAAGGTTGAGAAACTCTAAACTAATACAATGGAGGACTACTGTGATTAAGCCCTTTAATTAATGGATACTACGTCAGTTGATTTGTATATATTTAACTGATTAATATAAATAACCAAAACCTTTGAAATACTGTTCCCACTCTCATAACATTTCCTTTTCTTACTGTATTTACTCAGTTTCTAAGCAATTACTGCTATTTACACTGGGATGATTTGGCTATGGACTCCTGTCAGAACATATGTCTACACTGTTCAATTGTTTAAAGAAGGCTGTGTTGCAGATACCTCATTAACGTTTTCTTCTACATCTTCCTTTGCTAACTAAATTCTCTATTAATACTTCCATGTAAAGTTCTATAAAAAAAAAATCTCTTTTGCTTCACAATACTTCCGACTTTAATATTAAATCAATATTCCTAGTAATGTAAGCATAATGAAAGACGTAAAGTAGCATTTTGGAGATAGAGATAAAACAGTGTGAATCTTAAAGACCCACCTTAATAATTTTCATCTTGTGCCTTGGACTAGCTCTGTAAAATACTGCAACCTGTTAAAATACAGGATACACTAAAAATCTTCAACAATAAGAAATATCAGAATAACCCATGCACTTGTAACAATAATTTCTTAAATTACTGTACTTACTTTGTAGAGATCAAGTTTAAGCAATATACCATGTGTCTGTTAAGATATTCATTTGACATGGTCACTTCAAACTTTCCAGTGGTACCGCAGGAAATACACAATCTAAACATGTTATCCAATTTATCCCATTATGTTTAAGTTCTGAAGAGAAAACAGCCTTATTCTTGAAATGTTTCAGACACAGAGAAAGGAAAAACTCTCTTGCATCTATTTCTTCATTACACTGGCAAACAACAAAAATGGCCTCTCCCTTTGTTCTGTCTTCAGGAAAGATAAAGAACAGCTGCTTCTCAATGTCTGTAGAACCTTTTTATTGTTGTTGTTTTTCAAGAGTGTTACCTGTCTGTTCCTTCTCTTTTAATATTCGTGTTAATTCTTTAGATTCTCTTCTACTGTATCTCCAACAGTTTATATGACTTATCTCTCCAAACCATGCACATAATCCCCTTTTCTGATCCCACCTCCTGGTCTCCTAATACCCCTTCGCTGTGCCCCAAAGGCAGGCATCTACAACATCCCCTGTATCCTCCACTTTTCCACATTGTTCTAACCTCATTTTTCACAAACCAAGGCCATCCCTACAGTCCTTCACATAGTACCACCACCAGGAGAGCCTAGACAGGGGTAGGTGTCCTTGATTCTCCTTTCTTTATTCACAAAACCCCAGTTCTGAATGTCACATGAGACCAGACTTCCCACTGACTATAGGCATTCATTCACTGCTCTAGGTCACTTCCCCACATTTCACAAAATTTTTTTCAGATTTTTTTAAACGAATGTGACATTGTATTAGTTTCATACAACAGAGTGATTCAACAGTTTTGTACATTACACAATGTTCACCATGATATGTGTAGTTACCATCTGTCACCATACAACATTATTATAATACTACTGACTATTTTCTTTATGCTGTACTTTTCATCCCTGTGACTTATTTAATTTCCTCCTCACTGTCACTCTTTCCAACAACACTTCTAAGTCATGGTGATTTTAATATCTGCATAATACATCATTCTCTTCTCTACTGTCCTAGAGGATTAGTTCATACTAAGTTTTCTCTCCTCATACTTTCAATTTATCCCCATTTCCAACCTCAGTCCCAGCTGACAACCTTGCTTCCCACTTCAAAGAAAACAGAAGAAGAGAACTTCCATAATTCCCACCAACCAGTACCTGTATCCAAGCACAATCCTTGCCTTCTCTCCTTTTATTACAGATGAACTGAATATGCTCCTAGTGCAGGTCAAATATTCTACCTTTGGACCTATTTAAGATCATTGCTCCAGAAATTCTCCCCCCTCTTATATCAAAATCTTTTCCTTGCTGATGCATCTTTCCCAACAGTATATAACATGCTGTGATTTTTTCCATTTAAATAAAAACAAAACTAAAAATTTCCCGTCTCATTTTGGCTGCCACCCTACTTTTCCCCTTCTCTTCATAGCAAAACTCCTCTGTACTTGCAGTCTCCCATTTCTCTCTTCTCATTCTTTCTTGAATCCATTCCCACCACTGCCCTGAAACCCCTATTCAAGATTACCAAAGACCACCCACATTGCTAACACCAATGGTCATTTCTCTTCTGACTTAACCTCTCAGCAGCACCCTAACAGAGCTGGCAATTCCCTCCTCCTGAAACACTTTCTTTGCTTGACTTCCATGACCACCCTATACTCTTTTGGTCTTCCTTCCTCCTACCTTTCTGGCTGCTCCTCTTGTAGAGGTTCTTCCCGACCTCCCTGAAGTCTGAATGCTGACATATTCCACAACTTAGTTCTTAAAGGTCCCTCTATAAGAGGTCTAAGAATCCCCTACTTCTAGGTGATCTCATCCAGCCTTACAGATTTAGATTTTATTGTTATGCATTTTTGTCTCCAGCCCCAATATCTCTTCTAAAATCCAGACCAATGAAATTAATCCACCTACCTATTCCACATTTCCTCTTGGATGTCTCATCTAAGACTTAAAAATATCACAAAGTGAACCCGTTATTTCCCAAAATACATGCTCCTTCATATCCTCTGCTAATGGTAAGTACATCCTCGTAGTCACTCAGGCTCTAAATTTGGGGAGTCATCCTTGGTTCCTCCTTTTCTCTCAGAAGCCACAAGAAGCTTAACAGCAAATCTCATTGGCTCCAACCTCAAATAAATCCAGAATTCAACCACCTTCCTCTAAGCCCACTGCCAACACTCTGGGCCAATACCTGAACTGATTTATTTCTGCCCTTGCCTCCTGCAGTCTCTTCTCAACACAGTGACCATAATGAAACTATTAAAACAGAAGTCAGATCACATCCATCCTCTGCTCAAAACCCTCCAATGACTTCCTATCTCCCTCAGAATGAATGCCAAAGTCTGTTACTACCTACCAAGTCCTGCATGAACTGCATGCCCCTTCCTCCTCATTAGTTACCCGAACTACACCTACACCAGCCTCCTCATTTTTCCTGAAACATGCCATGCACACTCACCTTAAGGTCTTTGCCTTTGTGTTCCCTTGGTCTGGAGTGCTCTTTTCTCAGATATGATATGGCCTGCCAGTGAGGCCTTTCCTAGTCATGTTCTCTAAAAATTTCAATCTACCTCTTCAATCATTCCACTCTCTTCTCTGCTTTTGTTGGTGCTCATTAGCACTTATCTGACATAATGTACATATTTACTTATCTTAGACTATAAGTTCCATTGAAGGCAGAGATTTTTGTCCTATACCTTCAGTCTTCCATAAATACATACAAAATGAATTAATAAATCATTGAACGACTCTTAGTACCATCATATAGACTGTTCTGAGGCTCCTTCCCAATTTTAATAAAGGTCTAAAACAAATGAGGATTATTTTCTTAAGCAAAAGACTCAATTTAACTGCAATATCACATTATTACATATGCCTAGGTCCTCTAGGTACTATGAATCACATAATTCGTATTTGGAGAATATACTTCCTTTTTAAAAAAGTTCAAAAATTCACTCAGACTCTTTAGTGTGTCTTTAAAAAGGACTAAACTACATATGCATTGAAAGTATACTAGTTGTCTTCTAAGTGAAAATTCTACATTACTGCAGAAATTAATCATGTAGCACACAGTGCTGAAGTACAAGAGTGTTTAGCAAAGACTGCGGATTTTACAGAATATTTAAATAAAAGGCTAACTACCAATATACTCAGGTTGAACAGAGTAAAATTTTGCCTTTGTTCCACTGCAGATCATTTGAAACACTGCAAATCATTCCATTATAGTCACGGAAGGTTTTCACTGACAATGGCAGTGAAGATGCCAACTGTTGGACTGAAAGCGTATTTCTTCTGTAAAGGAACAAATTACTTGACATGCATCCATATACCTACCATTTGATGTAAGATTTTTAGCATTTCAAAGCTTTGGTGGCAGCTCAAAAATTAGAGCAGCAGTTTTGAGACTAAGGAGATCTCAATGCAAAACTGAAGACTCACTTGATGTTTTGCATGTGGTACAGAGTAAAATCTGTTCTTAAAGCATCAGAAGGGCAGGTCAATCTTTTTAGTTGACTAAAAACACTAAATTTAGTGACACAAAATTATGGCCTAAAGAAATGAGATTTAAAACAAACAAAAAAACAGAAAGGACTAAAGATTGAGCTATATCACTGTATCACAGTGAAAGCTAGGATTAAATTTGGGGGTCACTGAATTTCCTCTATTCATAATCTTTTCACCTTTATCATGTTTCTCTACCTAGAAAAAAAGAATATATTGATTAAAGGTAAAAGCACACAATAAAATCTCTGTAGTTTGGGAGCAAGAGGGGAGAGGACAGAATGAAGACAGGATGGTAAAAGGACAGTGAAAAAAGAAGTAGAACTTTGTCAGAAAAGGAGAGTGTTTAGGGAATAACATGGGAAAGATGAAAATCATCAAAAGGAAGGAGGAAAATCTATGTATTTGTCTCTTATCATGTCTTCTTTTCAGTGTCATATTTCTGGTTAGCACTCAGAGTTCTGATAGACAAGGGTGTTAAAAAGAAGGAAATAGGAAAATATTAAAGGAGAGGTTAATGAAAAACGTTCCTGGCATTAAAATAACCTGCTACAGTTTCCCCAATCTTCCAGGAAAGATAATAAGATATCTGATGCATTTCAGGGGAAAAAAAAAAAAAAAATAGGTGACTGAAATAAAATATTTACAACCAACCAAAAATTAAACAGCACACAGACTGGGATTAAATTATAGAGATTTGGTTAATAGGTTTGGTAGAAATACAATTGGAGGTACTACTATAAAAAAATAAAGAAGAAAACAGAAGGTCCACTTTTATCACTAGGAATATAGGACACACTGGAAGAATTCATAAACACTTAGAATAAGGCCTTTCCATCTAAAAGGCTTTAAGTTTAGGCCTACCTTTGGTACTATTTGTGAAAGCTGCTGGACATCCATTGCATCTATTTCTTCTCCTGAGACTGACTGGGAAGTTTTGGAATACAATCCCAGACGACTAGCTAAAGTGAAATGGGAGAGAAAACATAATTGAACAAATTAGTTTTGCTTGGTAGGCCAGTCAACATAATGCTCACTTAATAGGATTTGTTATCCATTCTTAAGTACAAAATGTCTTTATACCAAGACATCACAAGACAAATTACTAGTAAGACAAACCTATTTGAATTAGTAAAAATTCTGGGGTTTTCTGTTTATTTTTGTTTAAATTTAAGAATAAAGAGTTTTCACAATTTAACCCACCACCATACCTAAGAACTGATATAGGGCCAATCAGGTTTTGCTTAGTAGCTCAATTTTAATAAAGATCAGAATTCATTTTAAGTAAAGAATCTAAAGCCAGACAAAACAGTGGTGGATCTGCGGTAATCATGTAGTTATATGTAAAAGAAAATAGATGTTGAAAAGCTTTTCTAGGTATAATCTTCCCAACGTTATGTTTCTGGTGACATATTCTTCTTAGATAACATAAAGTGTGAAACTCCTATCCGTCTCTCCGCACAGTAATAAAATCAGAATTAATGGACTTTAGTAAACTGTTTATCAGTATGAATCACAGTTCACAACAGTTTACACAGTTTACAAACTCCAGATTACCTTTTGGTGCCCTTTTTTCCCATAAATATATTGGGGGGGGCGGTTTGCAGAGGGAAAAGGAGAACGAGAATCCCAAGCAGGCTCCATGCCCAGCACAGAGCCTGATGTGGGGCTCAATCCCATCACCCTGAGATCATGACCTGACCCAAAATTAAGAGTCAGATGCCTAACCAACTGAGCCACCCAGGAGTCTCTCCTGTTATATTCCTTAGGGTATTCTTAAATGGCATTCAAACAACATAAGCATATACGTGATGTAATAACAGAATATAGACACAAGCTATTTTCTTCCAAATCAAGTACAAATCAAAGTCTGCTTTGAAAATTATCCTCAAGTTTAAAGGGAAAACTAAATTTCATGTTTCATGTGTATAATCTAGTGCTTTTATCCAATAGCATAGTGGATTATGAGGTTAAAAATAATCAACTATTCTTCTGTGAATAAAACATGTGATTTCCTAATAGTTTAGTTATGTATTTTCAATTAATAGAACTACTTTTTAACCTAAAATAAATTTTTACCCACATTTTTATATACAGTATGAATAAGAGTCCATTTTAATTGTATAATGTCAATATTATACGTATACATTTTATATCTAATGGTTCAAAGCTATGCACTGCAATTAATTTAAAACTATTAAAGGGGGGGGGGACCAGCCTAGTTATACCGATTGCAACTGCAGTCTCCTGTGAGTCTCCAGTAATCATTTTTATCGATACTCCTGAGGCAATGAGTGTTGTAACAGCTTCTTTCACACCAGTTCTAGGAGGATCAATGATTCCCACCAGGCCAAGAAATGTCAGCTGTCCCAGTTCAGGACCAGAAGCTAAAGCAAGAACTGAGGAAATAATAAAATCCAAAAAAATAAAACGTAAGTCACAAAAGCATTACAGGTTACTTGACAAAAGCTAGAGACAAAGAATCACTTAAGACTATAATGTCATTGTAGTTAGGATATAATCATTATATATAAAAATGTATTACATGTTAATACATTAGTTTAATGGTTCTAATATGGGGTTGCTGAAAGCTATTAAAATTAAAAGGAATAACACTAAAGAATTGTTAAGCAGAGAAGGCAAGTAAGGAGTGAATAAAGAACGTTTTTACAACGTGACTAAACGCAGCTCTTCTAAACATCAACTATTAGCTCTTTAGAAAAAATAATTAGGTATTTGGAGAACTATGGGTTTGTTGAGCTTTGAAAGTCAGTTTTAAACAGACACCTCTGAAGGGGGTTGCTACGAATGTATCTTCATCTTTCCATTTTATAGGTCTCCAGAACAATTCAATAGCTTGAAGAGAAGGCTATATTGATTAATTATACACGACATGTAACAATTTTGTACATGACAAACCCTGGGAGGTAAATTAATTTGTAAAGTGACTGCACAACCATTAGTAACAGTAGTTTGGATTCTTTCACTCTTTTCATAACATTAATAAGTATTTCTTATTTGTAACTTTGGTTCTCTAATAATATCTAACACCACCGTATCATTATTGGGAGTTTCCCATCATCCTCGAGCACTTAAGATATAACACAAAATACTGTTCATTTCCAAATATCATTTAACTTATTCTCAGAATTCGGAACTTCTGACAACTACCTAATGAGTTAAAGGGATGTGTGTCCATCTGGAATATTATTGGACTGAACAATTTACCAGAGAAAACACAAAAAAGCACACTAAGTAAATATATGTATCTCATGGAGAAACTGAAAAGTCATAACCAGATTATAAGCAATATCCATTCTTATTCAAGCAGAAGGTTTGAAGGATTAAATATATTTGGAAAACCAAGGTTAGAGGCAAATGACTTCTATTTTCCCAATGTCAGAGTCATATACCTAACTATTTATGTAAATGTGAGCCCCAAAGGCTTTCACCCTGGAGAGAATGAGACACTTGATAGTCCCTGGTGTCAGAACAGAGAGAGGACTACAGAAAGGAATAGCGAGTATAAATTCATGTGTCAGCAAACCCTAAGAAAGGGAGAGCAGCTCCTGGCACCCTCAGTGGAGAGGTGGTAGTAGCCTAGAGTATCCTGTATGTATTTGTTTGCTTCCTTAGCACAAATGAAAATCTACTGCTACTGTCTGGGATAAGGTTAGGCAGACCTTTTTCATGAGGAGGGTCCCCGACTAAAACATAAAAACAAAACATACTCTAATTTCAAAATCAAGAATCATGTGTATTTAAGAAACTTATATTTTATAAGATGTAACCTAAGTACATATCAAGTTAAATCTGAAGTCTTTCTGTTCCCATTATGGTAACTTCAGGAGGAGGAAGAAAGTGGAGCTTAACCAAAGGAAAAGACATGAAGCAAGAAACAAATGACCAGAATGTTTCCCTAAAGCCCTGTGAAACAGGCGATTTTTCTCCTCTACCAACTCTGGTCTATTTCACAATGTTACAACACCACACATACACAAACCTCCATGATCCTTCAGATGAAAAGAGTTAAAATAAGAAAGTGTGAAAACGGGGCGCCTGGGTGGCTCAGTCATTAAGCGTCTGCCTTCGGCTTAGATCATGATCCCAGGGTCCTGGGATCGAGCCCCTCATTGGGCTCCCTGCTCAGCGGGGAGTCTGCTTCTCCCTCTCCCACTCCCCCTGCTCCTGTTCCCTTTCTCTCACTGTGTCTCTGTCAAATAAATAAATAAAACCTTTAAAAAAAAAGTGTGAAACCTCTGAAACTTCTTTAGCGTCTCTAAACCCAAGCCAACTTTGGACCCTCTTGCTGTGAACTGCTAAGAATAACAAAACTCTGCCTTCAAAGCTACAAGAATATCTTTCTAAACCTAGCTCATTATAAGAGCAGAAATTCTGTAGATCTATCCAAATGTGTTAAAACCACAGAGAGCCCTTGCTTAAGTGAACCATGAATAAGGGGAGTATTTTTTATATTAAGTTGCTTCCTCCTCCCAGGATTGTGCTTGACTTCTCTTCTGTAAAAATAATAAGATTAAGGAGGCCAACTCTTCCAATTTCCTTGAGAGAGACTACATAAGTATATATATTCCCCACAAGCCAGATGACTATCCAGAAGGTAAAAACCAGGTATGGCCCCAACCCCTGCTTTTTCAATCCTACACATGCTGTCCCTAAGAGAAACAGCCTAATGTGTATGTGCATAGCAGACCCTCTCTCCACATCACTGTTCAGTCAGCAACACAGACATAAAGCAGAATCTGGACACTTCTTTCCTTTCTGGTGAATGACAAGGGAAGGAGATCAGCAGAAGAGCAACAAGTAAGCGATCACCTCAGTTTAAAGGACAAATTAGAGGCTTAAAACGTTAATATTTAGGAAAGTACTTTAGATCTATTAATAAATAAGACAGTCCAGGGGCGCCTGGGTGGCTCAGTCATTAAGCGTCTGCCTTCGGCTCAGGTCATGATCCCAGGGTCCTGGGATCGAGCCCCGCATCGGGCTCCCTGCTCCGCGGGAAGCCTGCTTCTCCCTCTCCCACTCCCGCTGCTTGTGTTCCCTCTCTCGCTGTATCTCTCTCTGTCAAATGAATAAAATCTTAATGAATGAATGAATGAATAATGAATGAATGAATAAATAAATAAGAAAGACAGTCCAAATAATGAAATAAGGAAGGAGTAATACCGTTTTACCTTCCTCCATTTCCCTTCTCACAAGAAAAACTTGTCTAAAATAAAATTTCTATCACCTACTCAGAGACCAATGCAGGTCTGTAAGAAATAGAAATTTCACATTTTGCTACATTCCTGACTTCTTGTGTTTTGGGGGCCAAACAGCCGACTAAAACATAACACTTCAGAAATGGCAGTATTCTACAAAGCCTGGGATAGAGTTGGACAGCTAAGATATGAAGCACGAAATCATCTAAAATTAAAGGGAGGCATCACTGAGGAGTGTGCAGGGATGGGTGAAATAGGTGAATGGGATAAAGAGGGACCAATTTCCACTTATAAAATAAAAAGGTCATGAGGATGAAAAGTACAGCATAGGGAATATACTGTAATAATGCTATATGGTGACAGACAGTGACCACACTATAAATGGTGAGCATAGAGCAATGTATAGACTTGTCAAATCAATATGTTGTACACCTGAAACTAATATAACATTGTATGTCAACTCTACTTCAATGAAACAAAGAAAGAAAGAAAGAGAAGAGATGGAGGGAGGGAGGGAGGGAAAAGAACGGGAAGGGGAAGGAAAAGAAAGGAAAAGAAAAAAGCATTACCTTTCCACCCTAGGGGACTATGCTGAAATGGCCTTACCTCGAAGTCCTGCAGAGCCCATTCGTGCCTTCTCTTGTTGGTAGAGATCTCTCTGTTGCTGGGTAAGTGTCAAGCTTTGCCCTTTGCTGTAGTATGTAGTACAATACTTAATCACTTGTTCATAAGCACCCTTCATAAAACAAATCTCTGGTCCGTCCTAAAAAGAAAAAACAGCAAATAAATTCAAGTTAATTTCAACTTATACCTATCTGCCACTGGAGTCCAACAATACATGGCATGCATTTCTCATAATCCCCAGCAAAGTTACTCAAGCCTAAATAAGGCTTTGAGTGGCACTTGAACTCTGAAGATTAAAACCTCATTTGTGGAAGCTTTCTTTACCCTCTAGAGAACACAGCATCTACTTCCCACCCTCACCTCCACACACTGAAGGCAATGCTATACGAAGCCCTGGATTAGGCACTGTAAGGGGAGAGGCTTACAACCTAACAGGAAAAGGAAAGAGATCTATCATCAGCCCACAAGCAGGGGTTCAGGCTTTCCATTAGTTGCTATTATATGTACAAATGTATGTGATCTCATTTAATTCTCATAATCACCTTGCAATTATGGGTATCAGAACCTTTTACTTTTTACCCTAGCATTATACAAAAGCTTACAATGAAAAACTGCAGTTGCCTGCCCAAACTCTCTCACCTCTAGTCCTACTCCACAGAGCCAAACCAATTTTAATTCTTTTGGCTGTTCCTTGGTACTTATCTCCATGTTCTTAAATACATTTATACTGCTACTTTTTCACTGATCAGTTTCATACATCGTCCATTGTGACAGCTTATAGTTTGGCCACTCCTACTACCCATTCCTCCCCTCCCCATTGTTACAATATAGTTAAAACAAAAGTTGCCAGTATTCTTTTTACTTTATGATTCCTCACTGCTGAACAAAGTACTAGTCACTAGAACAGTTCACAAGCATCCCACTTTTTTTTTTTTAATTTTTTTTGAAGATTTTTTATTTATTTATTTGACAGAAAGAGAGACAGGGAGAGAGGGAACACAAGCAGGGAGAGTGGGAGAGGGAGAAGCAGGCTTCCCACCGAGCAGGGAGCCCAATGCGGGGAAGCATCCCACTTCTTGCAGGCACATAACAGGAATGTATTTCCCTGCCCTTCTCTCCCATTTTGAAGTCAGGCATGACTTGTTTTGGCTGATAAATATGAGCAGTACTGTGTCACTTCCAAATGAAAATAATGTGCTATTCCTCTGGCCCTGCTAGGGCAGTGTGCACAGACTGAGATGCAGCTTCCATCTGCCTGGGTCCCCAAGTAACTGGTGAGCAGATATTAGAAGGTAGAGAGGCAAGAGGTAAGATGTTGATTCCATAGCCTATATAAATCAAATATATTTCTTTTCCTGTTTATCTTTTAAAAAGTTTATAACTTCTTTTTTATTTATTTTGGTATTTTTTATATGATTAAATGAGCAAGTAAGCTATTCCTTCCACATCATTACTGAAGGTCTCTTTCTTGAGTCTTGTTCTCCTTTTCTTTCTAGTTTGAGTTGCTCGATTTGTAGGCCTACTCCATGACTCGTATCCAGGAACTTCTCTTCACCTCTATCCTGGGGATTCTTTGCACCATTCTCCAGGTTAGAACTCCAGGTTTTAAGTCTTCCTTTTCCTTATCTATTGTCTTATCTTGGAATAAAATATCTGCAAGTATCTAAGAAAAGCTGTGTGGGATACACATTTTGAGACTTGAAATATCTGAAAACAGGGCGCCTGGGTGGCTCAGTTGTTAAGCATCTGCCTTCGGCTCAGGTCATGATCCCAGGGTCCTGGGATCGAGCCCCACATCGGGCTCCCTGCTCTGCGGGAAGCCTGCTTCTCCCTCTCCCACTCCCCTGCTTGTGTTCCCTCTCTGTCAAAGAAATAAATAATCTAAAAAAAAAAAATTTTAAGAACATTCTTATTCTATCACCAAATTTTTTAAGTTCAGCTGAGAATAAATTTCCTCTCAATTTGAAGACATTCTTCTATTATCTTCCAGCCTCCAGAGTCCAGTGTTAAAACTGAAAAGCCTAAAGAAGCTACTTTAATTCCTAAACCTTTGTATATGATCTTCCCCTTGCCTCCTCTCTGGCCCCCAAACCTGTGGAAGCTTTCAGAATTCTCCTTAAACACCCTCAAATTTCCTGATTATGGGCACTGTTGTGTTTATCTCTTTACCCCACCCTTCTTTAACATAACTCATTGCGCTGAGCAGCTGGTAGGCAATTTTACTCTAGAAGGTGAAGTCCTTCCTCTGAAACACTGTCTGGTGTTATTTGACAAAATCTTCCCATATTGGGGGCACCCAGGTGGCCCAGTCAGTTAAGTGGCCAACTCTTGGTTTTTGGTTTTGGCTCAGGCTCAGGTCGTGATCACAGGATTGAGCCCCGCATCAGGCTCCCCACTCACCGAGGGGTCTGCTTCCCCTCTCCCCCTCCCCTTCCTCCACTGCACTGCGTGCAAACTCAATCTCTCTCTCTCTCAAATAAATAAATAAATCTTAAAAAAAAAAAAAACTTCCCGGGACACCTGGGTGGCTCAGTCGGTTAAGCAGCTGCCTTCGGCCAGGGTCATGATCCCAGTGTCCTGGGATCGAGTCTCACATCGGGCTCCTTGCTCAGCAGGAAGCCTGCTTCTCCCTCTCTCTCCCTCTGCTTGTGCTCTCTCTGTCAAGTAAATAAAATCTTTAAAAAAAAAAACTTCCCATTTTCTGAACTCTCTTCCTATTACCACTATTAGATGGGTGGTAGCTGTCCTATTTATTTTCTGATTTTTGTACCTTATCTTTTTTATATTAAGCACCTCTTTGACCTTTTGTTCCACTTTCTGATAGATTCATTGACTTTATTTTAAAATGTTCTATTTAAGGTATTTTGTTGTCATTTTCTATGGTCTTTGGAAATTTTCTTCAGCATCCAACATTATCATTGTTTTGCTGAGACCACTTTCTCTGTTGGTTTGGTCTGTGCCTTTCCTACTGAAGACTTTTCCCAAGTATCTAGCAACTCCTGACTGTCCATTTATATTAAGACTGAAGAAATTAAAGGTCTAGAAGCTCCATGGGCATTGATAGGATTTATGAAATGATGGCCCTCACTGTAGGGTGATGAAATGATGACCAGCAGTCAGAAAACTCTACCAGTAAATGAAGAGTTTAGTTAAGAACACTCTGTACTGGGCACCTGGGTGGCTCAGTTGGCTGAGCATCTGCCTTCGGCTTAGGTCATGATCCCAGGGTTCTGGGATCAAGTCCCACACTGGGGTTCCTGCTCGGCAGGGAGTCTGGTTCTCCCTCTCCCTCTGCCCTTCCCCCAGGCTCCTGGTCTCTCTCTCTCTCTCTCTCTCTCACTCACTCTCTCTCTCAAATAAATGAATTAAAAAAAAAAAAATACTCTGTACTAGGGGCACCTGGGTGGCTCAGTTAGTTTAGCATCAGACTCTTAATCTCAGCTCAGGTCCTGATCCCAGGGTTGAGTTGGGGCCCTGGATTGGACTCCCACGCTGGGTATGGAGCCTACTTAAAAAAAAAAAAAAAAAAAAAAGAAAAGGAAGAAGGAAGGAGAAGGGAGGAGGGGGAGGGGGAAGGGGAAGAAGAGGAAGAGGAAGAAGAAGAAGGAGGAGAAGGAGAAGAAGAAGAAGAAGAAGAAGAAGAAGAATACTCTGTACCATTGGGATCTCCCTGGGACCAGTCAGCTTCTCTACAACTCTTCAATCTTCTTACTTATAGAGTGAGGGCAGGGAGATACCTCTCTACAGGCATTCTAAGAAAGTGGAATTAAGGCTAGAGGCTTACCCTTCAGGACAATGACTTGACCTTAATCACTCTGTTTTCAGTGTAAGCCTTAATTCCGCCCTCCACTCTTGTCTACAAGATGAGATTTCTGATATTCTACAGGGGTAAAAAAGGGCTAATGATCTGGCCTCAAGAAACAGAAAAGGCACTTGGAGAATTTCAAACTGATCTCCTGTTTTTAGCTCTCTGCCTTAGTCCCCATCTTCACTCTGAGTCTTCTGTACTTTCTCTTTTTTATATTCTTTATGCATTGGTTGTCATTTTGGCAGGGTCCAGGGATGAAGTATAAATAAATGTATACTGACATGCACAAATGAAAGTCTTTTTAAGACTATTTGAGCCCCTGGGATTATTTTTAAATTGGTAAATCTGTCACATCTGTGCCAGGCTGACCTCTTCTAGATCCTGAGTCAAATCAGTGGGTTTGGGTTTTGTTAGTTACATTGGCTGGTTTTATTTTGTAAGAGAAGCTCTTCAGATCAGTAAATGAGAAGAATAATCACACAAATCTTTTCAAACTTATATCCTGCTCACTACCCATACCTATCTCCCACTCCCACAACTGAGAACATCAAACTGTAACATCAAAGTACAATTTCCAAAGTACAACTTTGATGAAGTTAGATTCAAAATTGCCGAAGTCAAATCATTAAACTTTACATGAGCCACATTATCTTGAAGTACTATGTGATCATACATAAAATGTAAAGAAACAGACCTTCCAAATAAACGCATATACATATTCTTGCTGTATAACTCTATGTCAAGGGACATCAGCTGAAAATTATCTACTCTAATGCAATTTTTGAAAACTTCATGTTACAAGGTTTAAGTAGGCTCCATGCCCAATGTGGGACTCTAACTCACAACTGTGAGATCAAGAGTCGCATGCTCCACCAACTGTGCAGCCAGGCACCCCTTATAAAGTTTAAGGCATTTTATTTTTACAGTTTTATTTTCACTTCTCTCCCTTCCCAGGAGTTCATGAAAGTTCCTTTAAAGATTAGATAGAAATCCTTTTTCCTCTCATGATCAGAGTTCCTGGCAGACATCTATTCACAAGTTCAATGTTGGCCAAATTGGCCTTTCTTTTAAAATCAATTATGTTTCTGGGGCACCTGGCTGGCTCAGTCGGTTGGGCGTCTGCCTTCAGCTCGGGTTGTGATCCCAGGGTCCTGGGATCGAGCCCCGCATTGGGCTTTCTGCTTGGTGGGGAGCCTGCTTCTCCCTCTCCCTTTGCTGCTCCCCCTGCTATTGCTCTCTCTCTCTCTCTCTCTGACAAATAAATAAATAAAATCGTTAAAAATAAAATCAATTATATTTCCTACTTATTATGGGGGTGTGAGGAAATCCTCTCACTCATTCATGTCTACAGGGATGTAATGGTTTCTTGCTCACAGGTGAAAACACAGAACCAATTATTAATTCCTAATAAAGAAAATATAAAAATAACAAAATATGTATATTTTAAAGGCAAAGTAAGTTTAAGCATCAAGCTGGTAATAGCAACTATGACTGACATAATTACATGCTGCAGATAACTCTTAGTATATTATATAATAATATAATATGTAGTACAATAATATAGTATATATTATGTCATAACATATAATATTATTATATAGTATATATTAATATAAATAAGATAATATATAATATAATTATAATATAATATAATAAGATAATAACTTTGTAAACATTTCTAAAGCACCCAGGAACAAAGTAGCGGCTTGAAATATCAGTGCATGTCATTTTGCCAGTTTGTAAGCTGGATCAACTAATATGAATTATACACATTTGGTAACCACTTTTCCACAAAATAATGCAGTTCTGTTTGTTCTGAAGACAAGACATTCCTTCAGTGAAAGAACACAGATTAACACCAGAAGGCAGAAATCTACAGTACATAGTCATCAACAACAAAAATGTTGATAGAATCTGGTGTCACAAGTTCTAGGACATTGAGACCAGGCTCCAGTTCATTTTAAGCTGTTTGCTCACACAGCAAAACTTGATGTCCCTATGCATGAATTCAAAGAGAACATGAGAACAAAGATGAGTTACCATGAATTATACACACTTTAAAGCAATAAGGCTTTGTTATGCTCAATGATTGTTTAAAAGTAAAGGTGGATAATCAATACAATATAGTCATCTATATTAAATAAGATTTAGTAAGTACTCTTTACATGGAAGGGTACCTGCTGGGTTCGGTGTACACACTTAACAGCCATCCACTTTTGCTCAGAGCTAAAAGGATATTCAGCTTTTCTGATATAGTCCTGTTGAAGTCCATCAAGACCCATCTATATGGCACAAAAAGAAAGTTAATTCTCACCAACATGTGACTATTTTTTCCTTTAACAGAGAACAAGGGTCACAACTTACAGTTGGCTGGCTAGAGATACCTGGGTATTTTTCAAAAAATGGTGACAGAATAGCAGTGCTCCATCTACATATACCACATTTCTCTGAAGGGCAACATACATGATCAAGATGAAAGCCTGGGTGTGTAGATACAGGCTAAGGCATGCTACCTGGACCGTATGTAGACCAACTCTTCAACACTGACTAGATTAAAATCTCTATTGGCTAAAATTCTCGAAGGAAGCAGGATACAAATAAATAAAGGTACCCAACCAACCAATACTGATCAACAGAAGCTTCAAATTCAATTTCTTACTTCTTAGGGATTCAAATCTATCTTTCCTGTTGCTACCATCCTACCACTTGATATTCTGACCTACTATCAGTGTCCTTTAGCTGTTCTTCACAATACCCTCTACCTTTTAACTCCAAATATTCAAAAATATTTTTTAAACTACTGAAAAACCTAGCTCATTGCTTTTTGTTGTCTGTTTGCTATCTACTGAAACATGTTCAGACTCTTCTTCCTGGCTTTCAAAGGTCCTCCAGAAACCCACCATGCAGTCTATTCAACAATCCTCTGGGTTACTCAAACTCCTTTTTTTTCCATCCAAATTCACCAATACACAAGCCACCACACATTCTATGCTTATTTTTTTCTCCATGCTTTTATCCTTGCTCTTTTCCTAGCTTACCTATCTAAATCCTGCTTATGCCTCAAAGCCTAGGTCTCAAATCTGAACTTGCCTTATTCTTATATGTGGCTCAACCTTTAAGACTTAACTATCTGCTATACTGGTCTAGCTTGTATTTGTTCCATGCATGTCAGTGTCAACTCCCTACCTAAAATGTGAGATCCCCAGTCATAAGGAGGTGGTTTCACACTCTTTTATCTCTTAAAAAAGTTAAGAGTATAAGGTTAAGTATAACACGGTAAATAATGGTTAACAGATTGAACTTTTAAGTATCTTTCAAAAAGCTATTCAATGCTATTTTAGTTACAACAAAATGATAAAGAAATGTAGCTTTATTCTAAAACTATCAATTTTATTTTATTAAATTAAATATAATAACCTACATTTCTATATTGAATCTCAATTCAAACAACCTCATTTAGAGATGTCCTGTTTCACACAAGTCTCAAAATTTTCTAAGACTACTCTTGAAAGTAGGAGTTTTAATTTTTGTTATGGGAGTGACAGAGGGGACTTTAGGTTTCTCATTTAATCAAATATAAGACTTAGAAGAGGACATCAACTGGGATAGATGCCCCAACACAAATTTTAATAATATACTCATTTAAGAAATTGATAATGGAAGAAATGGGAAAACTAGAGAAAGAAAAGCTGATTTCTCATGATGGCTTTAGTATCTTTACATAGAAATACTTAAATAATGCTGCCTTTTACTTGTTTGAAAGTTAGTACTTCAGCAATTACACACATTTAGAAAGCTTTCCACACAAAACTCTAAATATTGTGGAAAATATTATGAAAACATTCCTTCATAAGAAGAAATCTAGTCACTGGTCATTAATTTGTTTCTTGAATGTAAGGGATAAAGCTATACTGAAAAGGCTGGATTAGCTCTGTATTTCCAGGAAGAATAAAACTGGTTCCCAAAAGGCAATAATAATACAATGAAATATTGAGAGTCTTCATTCTACACCTAAAAACCAGTAATACTGAAATTGATGGCCTTACATTCTCTTATGAAGGTGAGTTCTCATATGTCAAAGAGAAATCAGGCACATACCTTCATTGCAAGAGCAATTAAAGCTCCTTCCGTTGGCTTCCCCATTAGAGTGTTGTTTCTAATTACAGCATCATTGCATACACAGCCCGCCTAAAAGAAATATACAGAAACTAAGAACTCATCACTGTGTCCTAAGTCATTACGAAAAGTCACCTTCTTAGAGAATAAAGTATTTACCTCAACAATTCTGCTAACAGCTGGGTTATAGAATCCATGAACAACATCACCATCAACAATCACTTCCCCAAATGGATTGTAGCCAACACCAGTAACCTAAGGAACATAAAGTGGGGTCAATAATTCAACCAGTAGATAGTGACTTATAAGAAACAAAACCTATGATGACATGTGTTCATTTCATTTTATACATTATGATTACTGTTAGTGTATATACCTAGAAAAGCATGTGTCTAAAAGAACATTTAACAGTTAAAAGAATATAAATTCTGGGGTGCCTGGGTGGTTCAGTTGGTTAAATGCCTAACTCTTGGTTTCAGCTCAGGTCATGATCTCATGGATCGTGACACTGAGCCCCGTGTTGGGCTCCAAGCTCAGCCCAGAGCATGCTTGAGATTCTCTCCCTCTGCCCTTCTCCCCAACTCGTGCGCTCTCTCTCAAATAAAATAAAATCTTTAAAAAAAAATGAATATAGGGACGCCTGGGTGGCTCAGTCGGTTAAGCGTCTGCCTTAGGCTCAGGTCATGATCCCAGGGTCCTGGGATCGAGTCCCGCGTCGGGCTCCCTGCTCCGCGGGGAGCCTGCTTCTCCCTCTGCCTCTGTCTCTCTCTCATGAATAAATAAATAAAATCTTTAAAAAAAAAAAAAAAAAAAATGAATATAGATTCTGGGGTGCCTGGATGGCTCAGTCGTTAAGCGTCTGCCTTCGGCTCAGGTCATGATCGCAGGGTCCTGGGATCGAGCCCCTCATCGGGCTCCCTGCTCAGCAGGAAGCCTGCTTCTCCCTCTCTCACTCCCCCTGCTTGTGTTCCCTCTCTCACTGTGCCTCTCTGTCAAATAAATAAATAAAATCTTTAAAAAAAAAAAAAAGAATATAGATTCTAATTTTCACCATGACAAACCTATAATTATATTAATTAAATTAATAATTATAACAATGTATAGTATATTTTAAGTAGAAACATATTGCTAATTAATATAATTTTATATTGTTTCTACTTAAAATATACAATAAAGGATAACCATGAAAACCTCTGTACATAAATGAGCTTTAAATTTATATAACATTACATTTATAAACAGTAAATTTCCAAGGATTCAAATCCATTTCCACATCTAACATTTGTGACAAACCTGAAACCCAGAAAAAAGCAGAATTCTTCTGGCAAATATGCAGGCTCAGAGGCATTACATGATTTATCCTAGCACTTACAAACTACTTTAACATAGTATATTACGTGCCAGTTTTAAAAACCAGAGGTAGAGAAAAGCCAGATACTTATTCCGTATGGCTAGAACAAACTAAGCCAACAAAAGTTCAATTTCACAGTAAAAATAAGACAGGTTAGAGAGAAATTAACAAACAGTTAATGCTTGACATATGAAGTATGGGCTTAAAACAACAGAAACTTATATCCTACCTTCCATACCTGAACCACACAAGCACATGTAACCCCAATGACCCTGAATCATCCAGAAAAGGCACATTCAACAACAGAGTATTGGGTATCCTTAACCAAATCTAACATCCTAAATATCAATAGTCTCATTTTAAAGCCTATGTAAAATGGAATTAAATAAACCTAAGTACAATTTCTGTCAATCTGTCTAATGATGTAGTAAATTGGATGCAAATACAATTTAAAATACTGTACCCATCCTAAGTAGTGTGAATGAACATACCAGCCAGAAATCCTTTCAAGACTGGGGTGAAACTGGACCTTGTCCTTACCTAACTTCAAAATTAACCAACACACACAGATGACATGCATTTAAGACACTGCCAAAAATATTATTTTTAAAATAAAATAATTCATCTATTCATTTATTCTTTCAACAAGTACTTACTACCATGAGGCAGGCCCTGTGTTGGGCAACTTAGTTCTGCTCTATTACAACTTATAGTATAAAGAAGAACAGAAAATATGTAGGGGGACTGAAAGGCCATACTTCAGGATCCTGGTCACAATGGAAAGCCACTGAAACATCTTAATTAATTAATTAAAATAAACTTGCTAACATTTGGTTCTAAAAGATCCCTCAAGCTGCATATAGAGCAAGAATAAGAGTTTGGAAACAAACGACTAGGGGTGATTGAAAGACAGGTGCCAAGGATGATTCAAAGTTTCTGGACTGTACGAGTGCAGTGGGATCAAGACTGGTAGCATAAGGAAAAGGCTCCGCTGATAATGAATTTATAGCCCTTTTGAAGATAAGACACTAGAATTGTTAGGAATGTCTAAACACCAAAGATTCTTAACAAAGAAATACTGTTGTTAAAAAAAAACTATAGAGTACCTCAGCATGCAGACCATCCGAAGTAAGTATGTGGGTAACGGTCATTTCATTCTTTGTCAGTGTTCCAGTTTTATCTGAACAAATCACATTACAGCAGCCTACAGAATAAACCATTACATGTCACCAAGAGTCAGGGAGAAATAAACAAGTTCACATTAAAAACAAATCAAAGACTCTGGAAGCCTGTCCTGTTTCTCTTAATTTTGTACAAATCAAGCTCACTGATAATTTCAGATTTTCTCTCATTATGCTTTTCACCACCATAAAGTAAGTTCTTAAATTAAAATTAAAAAATAGTGATAAATGTTGACTTTTTCTTATTAACCTGCAACTGAATTCTACAGAGCTTCTCAGTATTAGCTTTATATTATAACTTTATATAATACATTTTCTAGGAAGTTTTAAGGGTACCTAAATATAAACCCATGTAATTTTTTCAGTGAGTAGTTAAGGAATTTGCCTTCTCAATATTATAATGCAAACTAAAAATTCAATTCAATATTTTTGGATTCCTAAATTTTTTAAAGAAGAAGTTTCATAGCAAACATAAAAGTTATATTATAGCAACATTTAGCAACTGTTGTATGTTTATTGTTCTTATCAGCAAATTCAACTGGAATATGACATTCTAGGATCTATGATTATCAATTATCTTCCTTGAGATGTCAAAAGAAAAAAATTCTATTAATTTTACTCCAAGGTTTCATTTGTTATATAGATTTTTTTTACATGATTTAAGCATTAGAACATTGCATGACACAGTAAGATTTCTCTGTAAGTACCCTGTCCTGAAAGATATACACTTTAATTACCTTTCTGGTTCTGAAAACCATACTTAATTTTGCCAAAAGTCAAATACCACTATTCTAGCCTCTCAGACAAAAAATGTACAACCTGAAGATGATTCACTGTTGATGTAAACTAACACACTATTGCATAAGTATGCTCCTATTACCACATACTTACCCAGAGTTTCAACAATAGGCAGTTTTTTCACAATGGCCCTTTTCTTCACCATTCTCATAACACCAAGGGCTAGAGTCACTGTGACCACAATGGGAAGACCTTCAGGAATTGCTGCCACAGCCAAACTGTAACCAATATATACTTAGTATTGAAGTATAAATAGTACGTACAGCAATAATTTCAGTGGGCTGTTACTTAAAACAGAGACTAATAAAATATAAAATTAATACCATTAACACTCAAAAATAGCCTCAAGAGAAAGGGAAAGTTGATTACATTTACTGGATACCTATTAGCTGCCAGGTTAAGTGTAGTGGTTGAAGAATGCAGGTTGTGATATCAGATTACCTAGATTTATACCCATGGCTTCACCAATTTTTACCTGTTTGACCCTGAGCTATTATTATTCTACCTCTGTAGTTTAGTTTTCTCATCTATAAATGCAGTTAACAGTAAGAAGTATTCAAACAAAAACTTATACATGACTGTTCATAGCAGCACTATTTACAATGGCCAAAAGATCACTGTAATGTCCATCAACTGATAAATGGGAAATTGTGGTGTATCCATACAATAAAGTATTATTCCACCATAAAAAGAAATGAAGTACTGATACATGTTACAACATGGATGAACCTTGAAGACATTATGCTAAATTAAAGAAGCCAGACACAGGGGAACCTGCGTGACTCAGTCGTTGAGCGTCTGCCTTCGGCTCGGGTCATGGTCCTGGGGTCCTGGGATCGAGCCCCGCATCGGGCTCCCTGCTTGGCGGGAAGCCTGCTTCTCCCTCTCCCACTCCCCCTGCTTGTGTTCCCTCTCTCACTCTCTCTCTCTCTGTCAAATAAATAAATAAAATCTTAAAAAAAAAAAAAAAAAAAGAAGCCAGACACAAAAGACACATAGTGTTTTTATTCCATTTATATGAAATTAACAATAAGCAAATCCACAGAGACAGAAAGCAGTTTAGTGGCTGCCACAGGCTAGGGAGAAGGAAGAATAATGAGTGATTGCCCAGTGGGCACAAGGTTTTCTTTTGGGGTGATGACACTCAATAATGGCTGTGGTTGTACAACACTATGGACTTAATTCCATTGAATTGTATATTTTAAAATGGTAAATTTTATGTTATATGTATTTTATCACAACAAAAAATTAGTTTCCCTTTGCAAATTTAAAAAAAAAATCAAATTAAGTCTATTTTTTATCCCATTCCAAGTATTAGCTCTTGACTCTCCTACCGGTAAGAACATATGTGTTCCTGTTCTTCATTCTAACATTGTTGCATCCACTGCTTCTACTCACCAATTTCTATTACCTACTTTTTCTTTAGCATGATCTAACTTGTAATCATTAGCATCCTGTTCTGTAAGCATTATTAAGCTTTCATGCTCTGTTTACAGGTTAATTCTAAAATTTGAAAGCCAGTGAATGACACAATATCACTGGCTAAATAGTGTACACAAAGAGTCAAGAAATATGTGCTTATCGGGGCACCTGGGTGGCTCAGTCAGTTTAAGCGTCTGACTCTTGATCTCAGCTCAGGTCTCAATCTCAGGGTTGTGAGTTCAAGCCCCACACTAGGTTCCAAAGAAATATGTGCTATCATTAATACTTCCTTCCCTCTTTTGAACTATTCTAAGCTGAAACAGAAAACTTTTTTCGTAGGCCTCCATTAACCCTCAATGTATCAGGAAAAATAGGCATCATTGTTCACACTCTAGATCTAATGGACCTTTCCATTCTTTTGTTTTTAAGTCACTTTATAAATAATTTGCAGAGGAATAAAATGGATTGTGAAAAACTTCATTAGAAATTTTTAATTTTAACCTCAAACTACATTCCTGGATTTGAAGGTATACATAAATCTGAAAGGGGCAATGTCCTCTGCATGCAACTAATGGCTCATCAACTGTCAGGAAAGAACCTGGAATACATTCACTTTACAAATACTGATTTCAAATTCAAAAAACATTTCCAATAGGTTATAGGCTTATCAATTCTGGTTTCACTTTTTGTATTTGTATCTTCAAAATACAACACTTGAAATTGTGGATGGTTCATAATTCTGTTGAAAAGAGAACAGTCATCGTCTTTGTAACATAATTTTTAGATTTATACACACCAATAACATGAGTCCAATTAGTTTTTCATTTCTATGTCATCTATTTCCTTTTAATCACTTTTATATTCACACCAGCCTTTGGTTTTCTCCACTTATAAATGGTATAAAGTAAAAGTTGGTAAACAAATATCATAAAAGATTAAAGAAAACTACCACACGCATCCTTTTAACAAAAAGGGGTGGTCTAGGTTCCTGCTGGAAAACACTGCATGATGAATTCCTTGCTGTAGAATGACTAACTGAAAGGGAATACCTGTCCTTCCCTTTTGTCCTTAGAAATAAACTATTCATTCAATTCAGGAGTTTCAGAAAATTTAGACTACCATCATCCAAAGATTCAGAGTGTTAAGATTTCACTTTTTTGATTAAATTTCACCCCCATCATCAGAGCGTACAGTGGCTCTTTGTCTCCTTGCATTCATCTTCTGGTTTGTCCAATTACTCTTCTATCAATTATTCTTTGCCATTATGGTGGAAAGCAAAAAATTATGATTCTTTAATGAGTAAAAACAAAAGAAGACAATGACTGTCTCTAGACCTCTTTTATACCTTTGTAAATGACAATGTAATATTTCTGAGCAACATAATAAAAAAATTAAAGGATAACAGAATAATGATGATTTACTTTATTATTACATCAACCCTATAAGTGATCCCATCATTTTTCTGCATTCTTACTGTTTTTACTCATTTTTAGAACGGCTGGAAATAATTATTAAAATAACTGCCGGGGGGGGGGGGCGCCTGGGTGGCTCAGTCCTTAAGTGTCTGCCTCCGGCTCAGGTCATGATCCCAGGGTCCTGGGATCGAGGCCCGCATTGGGCTCCCTGCTCCGCAGGAAGCCTGCTTCTCCCTCTCCCACTCCCCCTGCTTGTGTTCCCTCTCTCGCTGTGTCTCTCTCTGTCAAATAAATAAATAAAAATCTTTTTAAAAAATAAAATAAATAAAATAAAATAAAATAATTGCTAGGGTAATGAAATAATATAATGCTTCAAGAAACAGGAAAAATAAGGTCACAAAAGATCCCATAATATATCTTACTTAAATTTATAAAAGGACAATGGACCCATATAATAATTGCAAAATAGAATGAGTTTTATTCTATTAAATATTTTTTAATGCTTTGTCCTTTGTAAGACCTTGAAGCAGAAATCAAAATGTCAATCTATAAAATTGAACTGCTCAAAAAAAACCCTCAAAATCTAAAAATAAGTCCAATGGATAATATGCTAATGTTTAGTATCTCACACTCATGCCTCATTTTAAACTTATTTCGTATTTCACCGAAGTCTTTTTTATACAGATTGAAGCCAAGAGTTTCAAATTGTATATTTGCTCCTTTAAAGAAAAAAATATACTCCTTCACCCTATCACAAATATCTTTCAACCTCTTATTCAACCTACCTATTCCTTGTAACCCATTTGATTTCTTTTTTAATTCACTGTTTTTGTTCTAACATTTGAAATATTACTTCCTAGGCCTACGATAGAGCTGTTATCCAATATTTCTTTTCCTTAGATGCCTAGGTGAGTTCTACTCTTACTTATATCCCATACATCATCTTCCTTTTTTTCATCCTTGTTTTACTATAATTCATACAGGACAGGGAAGGAATAAATTTTCTGATTACTTACCTATCTATTTGTAATTAACTGGATCGATACGTTGTCTCTGCCTAGATTTATAGATTTAAAATCCTTTCCCCTCATACTTTGATAGCACTGCCCCACTGTTCTCTAATGTAATCCAATGCTACTGTGGAGGAAGGGTTAATAAAATCCTTTTCCCGTTCTGCATTTGGTTAAATCTCTAGCTCTGTTCCTCTAGTGACCTGGTTAGGGTAGTTAAGTCAAGTATGTTGCTAGGCAACACTGCTTATGATAAAGGGATCTCCTAACTGATAAACCATCTATGGACTAGAAGAATTTTAATTATCTTACAGGAAGCCATCACTTTGGGTTTTCTAAGTGTAGGTGACTCTTATAACTGGACATGTCTCTTGCAAGCACCCTGGAAAGTATACTTCCAGAGATGTTGGCCCTCACAAAGTATGAACCATTTTAACCCAGGGTAGCTCCCCAACTCACAAGGTCATCCCAATCTCCTTGTACCTGAAGCTGAACTGCTGCACAGACTCTCTCAGAAGATGGGTGCCTTAAGTTGCCCCACTTTTCAGAGCACAGGTACCAATTGTGACCTATTAAAGTTTTGTCAGTTGAAATGTTTAGAAGAGTCTAAAAAGACCCCATAGGGGGCACCTCGGTGGCTTAGTAAGTTAAGTGTCTGCCTTCAGCTCAGGTCATGATCCCGGGGTCCTGGGATCGAGCCCCCATCAGGCTCCCTGCTCAGCGGAGAGTCTGCTTCTCTGTCCCCCTCCACCGCCCCCGCCAATGCTCTCTCTCCTACCTCTCTCTCTCAAATAAAAAAATAAAAGCTTTCAAAAATAAAAAAAAAAATCCATGGTGGAAACTGCAGTTGCTAACAAGAAATGTGATACCAGTGTAATTATCCTTCCTTTATAGATGACCTAACTTGTTTTCTTTAATTTAATAATGATGTATCCAGGTTGGGAGTTCTTTTCATCCTGTTTGGCATTTAGAGAATCCACACAAACTATAAAAATTTCATGTCTTGATTCAGATTGAGAAAATACTCCATCATTTCTTATGTAATTTCTTCTTCTCTCATTTTTGAAACTCCTATTGGGTAGATATGGCATTTATTAAATTATTCTCTTTGTCACTTTTATTTCATTCTCTGTTTTGGACATTTTACTTGATTTTGGGGGGATCCCTCTTTGACTTTACATTACAGCCCTTATACTGAATTTTTAATTTTAGCAGTTAAAATCATAATTTCTAAAAACTTTTTGTCCTCTGATCCTTCTAAGTAATGTTTATCATGAATGCAGTTTCTTCACAGATCTCTGAAAATTAAAATGCTTTCTAAATTTTTCTGCTATTTCTTCAATTTTTCATTTTCCTCTGAGACTGATTATTCAATTTCTATTATTATGGTCTTTCTCTTTCATGCTGCTAGTTTTCAGTTAGGCAATCCTTGTCTATTGATATATAAAAATGCAGTATTAGACTGATAATACCAGACATCTGGTGCAGGTTTTCTTCTGCTATATATGTAGGTTTTCATTTTCCTAGAATTCATTTCAATATATGAATTCTGAACTATTTAAGTAGAGACACTATTCTCTTTTCTGCTCATATAATACCTCCATAATGGAATATAACCTATGCCTTAAGAGAGGAAAGAGAGACCTCAGTTTATAAACAAATGATTAGAACTTACCTTACACTAATAGTAAACATTTCCAGGATATCTTTTCCTAGTAACCAGCCAACCAACATGATGATACCTGGAACAAAAATCAAATAACTATGTTTCCCTTTATATATAATCACGTAAGTATAGATGGGATAGACTAACAAGCTGAGGGCAGCCAAAAAGTCCCCTGACATAAGGGAAGGTGCATCAGATCACAATTACATGATTTTACAAAAATCCATTAAGCAGGGGAGATTAAAATTAATGCTGCTTAAAGTCAATGCTGTATATGCACACACCACACACACACACAGTTTTACCTTTTGTTACCACTGCTGCCACCCACCCCCCCTTAAAGCAATAATATCTGAGGATTCCCACTATAAGAAAATATTACCAGTATTTTCATACAACGGGAGAAAAAAAGAAGGCAGAGTAAGACATATAGATCTTCTATTTATTAACAGCTTTGCAAAAATAAACCCTGGAACTTTACTTCCCTTAACTAAATATCCAGGCAATATGTATAAGTATAAAGTTCGTACTACAAACAGAAGAATACTTAATTAGGAGTTGGCTCAAAGAGTGATTTATCTTACTTAACATATCTAAAATTGCATTAACAATTAAAAATTACTATTTTTAATGGCATTTACAAATAAAAAATCAATATATGGGGTGCCTGGGTGGCTCAGTCGACTAAGCATCTGCCTTTGGCTCAGGTCATGATTTCATGGGTCCTGGGATCCAGCCCCATGTCAGCTTACCTCACCCCCCACTTGTGCTCTCTCTCTCTCTCTGTCAAATAAATAAATAATCTTTTTAAAAATCAATTAACATAAACCGAACAACATACACTGCTTTAACCTTTGTCTCTGAAATGAAGGGGGGGAGTGCTCACTTCGGCAGCACATATACTGAAATGAAGGGGGGGATGGAGTGCACCGCTGGTTTTGTGAGAAAAAATAGTATCATTATAGACTTAATAAAATAAAGCCACTTCAAGATTGTATTCAATATAAACATTTAAACAAGTTTTTCTTCATCTTTCTACAATTATAAAATAATAATCCAGATGGTGACACTCTAAGATCCTATCCAAAATACTATCCTAACAAAAAAAATCATGTTCAATAAACTATACCAGGGGTCAGCAAGCTATAATCTGTGAGCCTCCTGCATGCCTTTGTAAATAAGGTTTGTTGGAACATAGCCACATCCATTTGTTTCTATATTGTCTATGATGCTTTCCTGTTGATGGCAGAGTTGAGCATTTCCATCAGAGAATACTAGAAATACTTTGGTAAGGACCAAAGGCTAAAATATTTACTGTCAGGCCCTTTACCCCACCCCCCCCAAAAAAGTCTGCTGACCTCAGATTTTGATCTTAACCTTTGTGCTATTCCATATACTATCCTAACAAGAAAAATTGTTTAATGCATTATATTAAAACCAGATAATCATAAAGTTGAAAGATTCTTATCACTAAAAGTGAGGTGGTTTCATGGTACAGCATTAATATAACTGGGGAGATTTCATTGGCTAAATGCCCTTAGATTTATCAAATTCCTATAAATTCTAGAAAATAAACAGTAATAATCAAATAATCAAATTAACTACCTACTAGTTAAAAATGAGGAATGAAATACCTTTCTACATTCTACTTTACTATGAAGGCAGAGAGATCAACAGAATATTTAAATAATTATTTAACTGAAACTGCATAGCAGAAATCTGCTTTAACTTAAAACTGTATTATTATTTTGAAACTTTCAGCTAACAAGAATAATTAAAATAATACCATGGAGGGACACCTGGGTGGCTCAGTCAGTTAAGCGTCTGCCTTTGGCTCATAGGGTCCTGGGACTGAGTCCCGCATTGGGCTCCCTGCTCAGTGGGAAGCCTGCTTCTCCCTCTGCCTGCCGATCCCCCTGCTTGTGTACTCTCTCTCTCTCTGACAATATATAAAATCATTAAAAAATTAAAAAATAAAATAACATCATGGAAAAATTAAATGAGCAAGGACTCCAAAATTGATTCAAGTGTTTAATGTATGATAAAGATGTCATTTCAACTCAGTGAATAAAGAATGGACTACAGAATTAATGGTATTGGGATAATTAACCTTTGAGTAAAACTGTTATTAACTCCACCTTAAGTCTTATACTAAAATAAATTCTAAATAGTAAAATTAAGTGTCAAAAATAATAACTAAAGCCGTAGATTGATGTTTAAATAGATATACTTATAAACACTTTCTACAACATGAGGTTGGGATAGCCTTTATGAATTGAACAAAGACAGAAACTATAACTGCAGAGATTAATAGGACAATTATATCAGAAGATGTTTCAATTATTCTCTCTCCTGTACCAAGTTTATTATATTTATCCCTCAAAGGGAATTTAAAAATTGGAGGGAAAAAACGTAATAAAAGGATGGATATCCTAATTATACAAAGAGCTCTTACCAGCCTAAGACTCAAGCCACAAAAGAAGGGATAAGACAGATTGGCAGGTCATGAAATAAAAAGGACCAACATACATATGACGAAAGTGCTGTTTTTCTATAATGAACTGTGAAATAAAATAACGAGAAGTCTTTTGTCTGTTAATGACAACAAAGTTGGCAAGGGTGCTGGAAGAGTAATACCTCTGCCTTGCTGTTGAAGGGTATTATTTGGCAATATAAATAAAAAACTTTAAAAATATGCCAAAAATTTGAAAATTACATGGATACTCTTTGACCCAATTTTACTTTTATGAATTTAATAAGATATCCTCACTGAAGAATCATTTACATAATCTTAAAAATTCAAAAAACAGGGGCGCCTGGGTGGCTCAGTTGGTTAAGCGACTGCCTTCGGCTCAGGTCATGATCCTGGAGTCCCGGGATCGAGTCCCGCATCGGGCTCCCTGCTCGGCGAGGAGCCTGCTTCTCTCTCTGACCCTCCCCCCTCTCATGTACTCTCTCTCATTCTCGCTCTCTCAAATAAATAAATAAAATCTTTAAAAAAAAAAAAAAAACATAGAAATGTCTTCAAGAAGTCTAAGATATTTTTTTCCCACATAATGGAGTACTATACAACCACCTATTTCATGACATCAATTTAATGAGCATCTATTTAATGACAAGATGCTTATGAAGAAAATGTGAAACAAAAAAAGGAAAAATAGTCCATAAAACATTACTAACATTTTGCTGAAAACTAGAAAGACAAATACAAAAATGTTTATAGAAATGCTCCTTGATTATAGGAATTACATGGAGTTCTAATTTATCTTTGTAGAAAGGACAATGGTTGGGGGCTGGTTTTATAATTTTTAAAAAGTAGTAAGCTAAAAATTAATTAATTAAATGAATAAACAAATTTACGCAGCTATCTAAACTCCCCCTTACCACACACACACAAACACACACACACACAAAACCTAAGTAAATAGATGAGATATACATACTCACTCTTCTCTTACCTATTATACCAAAGGAGTAAAAGGAAAGTTGTTTTCCTAAAAGGTCCATGCTCTTCTGCAGAGGGGTTTTTGGTGCCTTGACAAATTGGAGAATAGTGTCACTACAATGAGCTAAATTTAGTAAAATAAAATAGGTGCCAGGGACTCTGCTAAGTGCTTGACATATTCATGCTAGCTCTTAACATACCCATGACATACACATCTCTCCCTTAAGGTTAGTATTACTCCCTTTACTGAGGAAACTGAGGCTGAGACTTTTAAAATCTTGCTTATTTAAAAGGTCCATGCTCCCCATACCTGTTTTTGAGAAGAAATCTATTATCCCTACCAGCTTCTCCAGGACTTTATTACCATTCACTGCCCCTCACTTTTCCAATTTTCTCCTTTCTATATCCACAAACAAGCTCGCAATCCAAGTCTTTTTCTCCAGCTGGCTCCCTGATCGGCTAACTCCCTTCTCTAGCACTTCCCTCACTGCCAAGCTTCTTGGAATGGTTTTGTATACTGCATCACATACTGGGATCTTGGCAGGTTACCTGAGAAATCCAGATGACTCAGGGAGAATATGACATTTGTAGAATGCCACTTCTTTTTTATAAGAAAGTATTTTCAATGAGAGAACTAATCTTCAATATCCTTAAACAAGAATATCTTTCAGGTTATTTTACTTTACAATCTTTTTCCCCCATTACTTGGAATTAAATAAAGTTGGGAATTTGGGTAGAAGACAAATATACCATTTAGTAATTTTTTAAATTAATATAAAGCTAATTTCTAAAAAGAATAAGCCCTATAAATAATTGGCTATAAACCTTTATCTCCTATAAACAATGACTATCAAAATGTTTTAGCGGGGCGCCTGGGTGGCTCAGTCGGTTAAGCGTCTGCCTTCAGCTCAGGTCATGATCCCAGAGTCCTGGGATCGAGCCCCGCATTGGGCTCCCTGCTTGGCGGGAAGCCTGCTTCTCCCTCTCCCACTCCCCCTGCTTGTGTTCCCTCTCTTGCTGTGTCTCTCTCTGTCAAATAAATAAATAAAATCTTTAAAAAAAAAATGTTTTAGCATATTAACAATGTCAATTCAAGCCTTTTCAAATACAGTCTTTCCAATTATGTTTTCAAACACAGACAACTGAGTGATATTCTGAATAAAATACTACTTTCAATAGCACATAAAATAATCCACCAATACTTTCTGTTCCTCTACTTGTAATAGAGAATTTCAGATTTGAAATGAAAACATCATTAACAAATTAAGTACTTACTTCTTCTGCTTGCATCATTTTAAAAACCTCTCCAAATTCAGAATTTTCTCCTGTTCCAATGACAATACCCTAAAGGGAAAAACAGGAAAATACATTTACATTCAGATGGAATCACCTCTCTCAAGCAAAAAAAAAACAAAAACCTCTCATTCACTTTCTCCAAAGCCTTGCCCACAGTCAAGATGACTGACACTCATATCCAAGGTTCCCACAGAAAATTAACTTTGTGATATTACTATAGATCACTAGTATTTATGCCTTACTATATAAGCCTTGACCCAATTCTGAGGCCCATTCTTTGTCTATATCAATATTTCTGAAATTCAAAACTATCTTATACTCAAGAGAGACATTTAATGTATTTTCTTTTTCCCCTCAAATGCTACTGAATCATGTCTTTTATATTTGTGAAATATTAGAATCCAGGAAACAAAATATCTAAAATCCATCAGCAGGTGAGTGATACATATTCAGAATATGATAGCCAGTACCATTATCATAAATTAAATTTTTATTTAACTAGTAATGAACATATCCATGTGCCGCTGTTTCTATCTAAAACAAACAAAAAAAAGAACAGATACTGAGGACTATGTTTTTAAGGCTCCATTATCTGGCAAATGGCAGAAATATGGACATATTACACCTCAGGGACATAGGCGCCTTAGTCTCACAAATAGTGGCTATGGGTTAGGTTCAATTCTGTCATTTCTTCGTCATATATATTTTTTTTAAAGATTTTTATTTATTTATTTGACAGACACAGCGAGAGAGGGAACACAAGCAGGGGGAGTGGGAGAGGGAGAAGCAGGCTTCCCGCTGAGCAGGGAGCCCGATGCGGGGTTCAATCCCAGGACCCTGGGATCATGACCTGAGCCGAAGGCAGACGCTTAACGACTGAGCCACCCAGGTGCCCCTTCGTCATATATTTTTAAAAAGAGACACATAAAATTACCAAATAGAACTTTAAAAAGGGTTGAAAACAAAGAAACTGCTACTTTCAAAACAAGAGAAAAAATTACCTTTGCTTTGCCACATCTGACCAGTGTTCCCATGAAGGCAATGTTACTTCTTGATGCAAGATCTCCATTAGTTGCAGCCGGCTGAGGAGCGGTCACCTTAGAACAAGGTGTTGTCTCTCCTGTCAAGCTGGACTCATCAATGGAAAGATCCACAGCCTTGGAGAACATAAAGTACTCCATTAAGTTCAAGTTTGAAGACTCTCTGTGCTACATTTAATATCTGAAGAGTTTGTAACCATCACTTCTTTCTCAAATATCCCCTTTCTGATCATTACTGAAATCTTTTATTATATCCATTACTCTAAGAAGACCAGAGTAAGTACAACCATGTTTAAAATATGCAGTGAAGTCAACAAAATCCAGCATGCAAAATAGAACGCTATAGTGGGAGACAAGATTAGCCCACATTTCAAAATACAACTAGAGAAAAGAAACACTAGCTGAGATTTTAGAGAAAACAATTCTCATGATAAAATATTACTTCCTAATTTTGCCATGAACTGAAGTTATGAAAATGTGTTTGGCAGATTAAAAAGACATGCAGAAAGAGAAATATGAATAAAAGATTTTAAAAAAAGTACTGAGAGAGAAATCATTTCATCATTTTGGGCTCAATTTTCGTGAAACTCTGCTTGCTATATACATCCTTACATTTATCCCAAATTTATGTCAGCAAAAATCAAAAACGTATATAAATGTTTCCATGCAGATCATGAATATCATATCTCCCAGCTGTGCAACAGGATTCAATTTCTGAGAGATTCACTACTAACACCTGCCCTAACATGCCAAATTAATTAAGTTTTCACCTACCCTAGCATGCCAAAAACAAAACAAACAAACAAAATCATCATTTTACATGTGGAAAACACTGCAGATGTGCGCTGGCTTTGTTTCTGAAAGTAGGACCCACACAACAATAGTTCCAAGGATGTTCATAGACATTGGGTATAATGTGATAGACAGATGACACTCTCTCTGTCTCTCTGTCTCTCTCTCTCTCTCTCTCACACACACACACACACACACAGAATGGGTACTAGAGTCGAATAAGTTTTAGAAATACTGGGTTAAGAGTTAAACAGCTTCCCCTACTTAGGTAGTGCTTCTTTAAACCTTCAATAGGTCAGTGTGAATCACCTCAACTGAAATAGATACAAAAGGAGTTGTCAAAGTGTGGTCCCAGCAGGACCAGCATAACCAGCATCACATCTCCCTACCTCCTCAGAACTTGTTAGAAATTCACTACCCTACTTCAAATACGGAGGTGGGAGGGTAAACCTAAAAGACTATAAGCACTCCAGGTGACTCTGAGGCATATTTAACTTTGAGAATCAATGGAATAGAGTTTCACAAATTTCTTTGATCCATTTTATTCCAGAAGCTCTTATTCTAGGGTCTTTAGGATACTTTGAGAAACTAGGACCCAGTACATGATTTTACTCATTTTAACAGGTTAATTCACTCACCCAAAAAACATTTATTGACTACCTTAACAACATACCAGGCACTGAGATAGAACCTAGAAAAGAAACAAGGTAAGGAGGGTGCCTGGATGGCTCAGTTGTTAAGCAACTGCCTTTGGCTCAGGTCATGGTCCCAGGGTCCTGGGATCGAGTCCCATATCGGGCTCTCTGCTCCACGGGAAGCCTGCTTCTCCCTCTCCCACTCCGCCATGCTTGTGTTCCCTCTCTCACTGTGTCTCTCTCTGTCAAATAAATAAATAAAATCTTTAAAAAAAAAAAAAGAAAAGAAAAGAAACAAAGTAAGGAAATGAACCCAGAGCAGTTAAACGACTATGCAGTCTTGCTATTATAAACTGAGCTGGTGTTCTCAATTAGGCCTCTTGATTGACATCTCATACTATGTACAAAATACTCTAAACTTGAAATCCTGCTGGGGTTTTTTGGGGGGGGGGGGCGGGTAGGGGGATGGAAACAATAAATCTCATCTTTTTAAATGGTTCATTTTTTCATGAGCATAAATATCTCATAGAAAATAAATATTAAAAATCGGATCACGCATTCTCCCCATCTATACAGTAAAACTATATTTTAACTTGAACAATCTCATTGATTCATTCACTTAAAAAGTATTTATTAACGCCAGGCCCTGTACTATATCATACACAGTGGAAATTAGCAGTAAAACTAAGTTCCTGCCCTCAGCTCTTATTCTTATGGGAAAATCATCTAAAAATAAATAAACAAGAGTGTGTAATATAATACCTTGTAATGAGGAAAAAATGCATAAGGATGTAGAGTGACATTTTAGATAAAGGAAAGAACATCTTTCAAAAGTAGACAACCCTTCTGTAGAGTCATGATTGCCCCATGAGGGCCCCAAGGATGGGCTACAATGAGGATGAAAGGATTCTAGGCAAAGAAAGCAAAAAGTACAAAGACTATTGGAGTAGGAATATGCCCGCTGTGTTCCTGTGCTAGGTAGACACATAACTTTGCAAATGTAATCAAGAGTTTACGGATTAGATCATGCAGCTGAAAAATGTTCAGAATGAAAATAAATTATATCACCTAATTTCCAAGACACTAAACTGTGCTAGTATTTCCTGAAAGTTTAATACAAATGTTATAGATTTTAGTATCAAAATGGGTTTATAAAAAGTCTTCCTTAAAGCACAGATCACCTGTCCTTTAGTCTTTAAAAAGCTTCCCATTTTCTGTAATTGTGTATGCAAAGACAGGCCAGGTAAATCTGGGTTCATTACCTTAACGCAACTACAGATTAAAAAAAAAAAATCCACCATGTTCAAAAGCAAAGGAATTTTTCTTTATTAAAGGAATATACTTATTTGACTTTTTCTTTCCAAATTAAACTTAGGACTATATAGTTTTTCACACTAATACATTCTATTACCAAGGTAAGAAAAAAAGGTTAGGTTGTTCTTCAAAGATGATGCTAGTACTAAAAACAATCAGCTAATATTTCATTGCTTACTATCTGCAAGGCACTTTGCTACATATCTATACTAAGTTATCTACTAACAACTACTTAGCTACTAACAACTCCAATGAGGTAGGTACTATTATCATCCCCACTGTTGTATAGACACTTGGAAAGGTTAAGTAACTCAGCCAACATCATATAGATAGTAAGCTATGGAGACAAACCCAAACACTGACAGATTAACTCCGAATTCCTATTAACTATTTAGAGAATCAATTTGCAAATTATTTCTCCTCCCTAGTTTTGTAACTACTTCTAGAAGACAATAAGAAAAGATATATTTAAAAGTTATATTATTCTGAATTACAAGTCAACAAAAAAGTTTTTATTTGGCAAGCTCCTCTTCAATGCTTGTTATAAAAATCAAAACTGCCTGTAATTTTTCTGACTTTAAATTAGAAATAAGACCTGCTAATATTTAAAAACAAATAATCTGTGTACATCTATAGAACTCCTCCTCTCTGAGAAAGGCAAAATTAATGTTTTTTCCATTGAAGACTTTCTACTTTAAACATAAATCTTAAACATGGATAAATACTAACATTTGGTGGTTGTCTGTCAAAACAAAGAATATGAAAATAATCTGACTTTTTTTAAGATTTTATTTATTTGAGTGAGAGAATGAACAGTGGGAGGGCAGAGGGAGAGAGAGAGAGAGAGAGAGAGAAAAGGAGAAGCAGACTCCCTGCTGAGCAGGGAGCCCGACGCAGGGCTCCATACCAGGACCCTGGGATCATGACCTGAGCCAAAGGCAGATGCTTAAACGACTGAGACACCCAGGCGCCCCGAAAATAACTGACTTTTTAAAAAGGGCAGAAAAGCATAGCTTTATTGGCTCTGTCAGTGAGCTAGCCCTTCAGTGTCAACCGTAGCAGTTCAATAACCATTTAATAGGAATTTTTGTTTAAATCATGTTTTTCTACAAAGAAAAGACATCATTTTTAGCACAATAGCAGTCAGCTCTGTCTAGTGTAGAAACTGATGTGGAAAAAAAAGGAGCTTTAGATCTTTATTTTATATATATGTATATATATTTGTATTATATAAACTTACAATTTATATATATATAAAAATTATCAATGTGTAAAAAAAATCAAGAATATATTATCAATATATTGCTCAGTCAATAGAGCATATGACTCCTGACATCAGGGTCCTGAGTTCGAGCCCCACACTGGGCCTAGAGCTTACTTTAAAAAAAAAAAAGAAGAATACATTATCAGTAAAATTTGTCCAAATCATACAATGTAGCAAACTGCACAGATCTCAACTGTCTTTTGAACAAGAATTGTTGAACAAGAATATTTTTTTAAGTTTATTTATTTAAGTAATTTCTATATCCAACGTGGGGCTCAAACTCAAGACCCTAAAATCAAGAGTTGCATGCTCTTCCAACTGAGCCAGCCAGGTGCCCTGAGCAAGATTATTTTCTAAGTTACAACTTATTTTCTCTTAATGGTGATTACAAGAGTTTCCGCAGGTAGTTTTGGGGAAATGAGGGGGAAGTAAGTCATTTCTAAGAAGGTGGTATTTAATGAATTAGGCAAGCCTATTACAGTTTAACAAAGTCAAAACTTAATTCATCTGAGAAGAAAGATATTAGAGTCATTTATCCATTGCATTTATGAGAAAGGGAAAGGTAGGATAAAATGAAATCAAAGAACCAGCCAGCTCCATGCCTTCTAGCCAAAAGTTTAAACGTTAAACCTTCAGAAGAGCTGTTAATGAATAGGGAAACTGTCTGTTTCACTTTCTCTTCATTATTCCTCAGGCACTCTACTGGAGGTGTGAATAAGACACAACACAGTTCAAAAGTCGGAATATAAATAAGAAACAAGATGTATACATAATCCACATCTGAATATTTAACACCTACAGAATAAAACTGGTTGAAAAACTTCACAGGATTATTCCTATCAAACATTAAGCAGAAGGAAACTACAAGCCAAAGTCACAAAGTTTTCCTAAAAAGCAAAAAATGACTGCTTAAAAAAATTACAGTTAATATGGAACAACTGACAGCTACAAGTAAGTTCTTAAACTAAAGAAAGGCTTGGTATACTGTATGCTGCTAAATCAATTACCTCTCTAGTCTTGAATTAAAAGAAAATCAGAAATGGCATTCTTTCCCCAGAAAAGAATTCCAAACTAATCATTTGCAGATGCCTGATCAGGACAAAATTTCTTACTTTTGGTCTCAAAAATTAGGATTCCTCTTACTGTTTATTCAAATGAAGGAAAATGTAATTAAAACTTCTTCATGAGTTCTAGTTTATTAACAATCAAAGCCTAACCAACTAAAGTAATATAGCTGAAGGGACTCCATTTTAGAAAGACTCCATCTCTGCTATTTTTCTGTTAGGCCTCATTTACTCATGTTCTGAATCAAAGAAGCTATGTTCCCACTTCAAGGAGGAAGCAAGAAAGTGAATCACTCTCTGAGTTTGTCCTAGGCCCCAAACACCTCACAACATCCAAGAAGAGCCAGAAATAACACCTATTGTTCACCTGACACTCACCCTTGATTGGACCATGCCCAAGATCCCTGAAGGAACACGTACCCTAGACCTCTTTCCTATATAAACCCCTAACCCCAGACAACGACAAGACTCATTCTCCTCTCCTTTTCAAGTCTCCCAGATGCTCCCTATGCTATTCTCTGTCACTCACACTATTCAATAAACTCTTTTTTCACTTTCTCCTGCTCCTATTTGATTTCTATCCTGCATGAAGCCAAGAACCCTCCTGGCTGCTCCTATGGGAGCATCCCCTGGGTTCTTGGACCCAACCTACCTGCATCACAACCAAGTGTTATAAATTATTAAAAAGGCCTACATGAAATGGATTTTATCCCATGGTAAATATTAACATGAGTTGTTAACTTTCTGACTTAAGTGCTAGATAGATTCAACTTGATCAAGTTGCTAATAACTTAAAGACCAGTATTTGGTTAACAATGATTTCTAGGATATTTTGCTAAGACTATTTAAAGAAACTAAATTTCAAAAAGGGACCTACTTTTGCTTTCCTACAGTATGAAATGAGACTCTTAAAGCAAAGAGACTAAGTCTCACTTCAAACCCTCCCATATTGTCTTTTTAAATTCTAGTGACTTGGGCGCCTGGGTGGCTCAGATGGTTAAGTGTCTGCCTTCAGCTCAAGTCACGATCCCAGGGTCCTGGGATCAAGTCCCGCATCGGGCTTCCTGCTCCTTGGGAGCCTGCTTCTCCCTCTGTTTCTGTCTCTCATGAATAAATAAATAAAATCTTTAAAAAAAATAAAATAAAAAATGAATTCTAGTGACTTAATGAAAAAACAAAGTTTTCTCTTCAATATTTTAAACATAAATAGCATTCCTCAGCTCACACTGCCTTTTTTTTTTTTTTTTTAAAGATTTTATTTATTTGGCAGAGTGAGATAGCACAAGCAAGGGGAACAGCAGAGGGAGAGGGAGAAGCAGGCTTCCCGCTGAGCGGGGAGCCCAATGTGGGGCTCGATCCCAGGACCCCGGGATCATGACCTGAGCCGAAGGCAGATGCTTAACCATCTGAGCTACCCCCGCACCCCAGCTCACACTGCTTTTGAACCAATGATCTATACAAGTAAGACAATAAAACCCTAAGCACATCTCAAGCTTATACAATCTAAGAGAACCAACATTCCCAGTGCTCTACATCTGGATGGGGTTTCCAAACTGTATAATAACAATACTACTTCAGAAATATACATCCTTTCCAAAACCAAAATGAGTGATTACATCGAACAGTTTTTAGTAAACAGGAATGTTTCTAAATTCCACAAATACACCATATACCTTCTCCAATAGTCTACTCCATTTCTTTTGACAGCTAATTTAAAATCGCTTTTTTTTTTTTTTTTTTACAAGTCTGTATATAAGTTTGACAATTCAGAAACGTTTAAAACCAAAGTTTCAGGGATAAATTACAGTAAGAGGGAGAGCAATATACGGTAATCAATTTATCAAGTTGGCCTATCAAAAAAATACACTGAAGTTGATATAAAAACTTGTGAATAGGGCACTGAAAGAATTGGTCCCTCTACTAAAACAATCATGGGCTGACAAAAACTGACAGAATCAACTCTCGAATCAAAAACTTAAAACAACCAAGGAAGTGCTTAATGAAGAAAAAGGCAGCTAAATTTTGGTAAGAAGGCACTGTGGCATTTTTTTTACCTGTCTACCATCTTCCACTGCCCAGAGAAGCAGTGCTGGCTGTGGGGACAGAAGCTTGCCTTCCTGTTGGAGCTTACTGGTAGTTGGGGACTAAAAAAGACTTTGTTCTTAAAGGACTGTACTTCGTGTTTTAACCTGTCTGACAGTTCCCCAGGGGACTGGTGCAGAGGCTAATATTTATTTCACCACCCCACTCCAATGCAGCCTGTGACTTTCTTGGTGTCTGCCAAAAGATTAAGGACATATACCAGCAGGCAAGGGACTAGGAATAAGGCAAGCAGCAGTCACAACCAAAAGACTGGGAAGAAAGAAGCCGAAGAGAAGTTTTGTGAGGGAATATGGGCTTGGAAGGGCTGCCACATATACCAGGGAAGACAGAGTGCAGAATGGATGCCTATAACCAGATGTGTGCTCAGAAAAATCTGAGAAGACCCTAGATTTGCACCCTGACAGATCTGTGGATTTGACACAAGCAGGTGAAGGTGAAGGTGAAGGTGAAGGCAGCATTGGAGACAGCCTAGGCTCAAGGATCAAGAAGTGCCCCAACTCAAAGACAAGCTACAAAGACCAAGAGAATATTAATTGTTTTTCCTCTTTGACTTGAGAAAGATAAGGCTAGCTGCTGAGATGATGGAACAAAAACGTCAGAGACCACACACAAAAAGGAATACAGTCTTTACCAAAAAAAAAAAAAAAAACCTGTATTTTTTTTTTTAAAGAAAAGTCACTCAACAAATTCAAACACTAAAACCCTCAAAAATCAAAAGCAATAAACCTTGAGGAAGGGTAGAATCTAATGTACAGAATTATGACAGTGTAATATTCAAAATACAAAGTTTTCAACAAAAAATTACAAATACAGGGGCGCCTGGGTGGCTCAGTTGGTTAAGCGACTGCCTTCAGCTCAGGTCATGATCCTGGGGTCCCTGGATCGAGTCCCTCATCGGGCTCCCTGCTCAGCAGGGAGTTTGCTTCTCCCTCTGACCCTAACCCCTCTCATGTGCTCTCTCTCATTCTCTCTCTCTCAAATAAATAAATAAAATCTTTAAAAAAAAAAAAAAATTACAAATACAAAAAAACCCCAAAAGTATGACCTATTCACTAGAAAAAAATGGACTGATAAAAATCTCCCTCAGCGAGGCCAGACACTGGACTTACTAGAAAGACTTTAAATCAACTGTCTTAAATATGCTCAATAAACTAAAGAAAACCATGGACAAAGAACTAAAGGAAATCAGGAAAACAATTTTTTAAAAAAGACTATCAACTGAGAGAAAGAAAACATAAAAAGGAAACAAACAGAAATCCTGATGCTGAAAGTACAACTGAAATGATAAGTTAACTGGAGGGGGTACAACAGCAGATCTGAACAAGGAGGGAGATAAAAACGAGCAAACAAAAAGACAGGACAATTGAAATTAACCAGTCTGAAGGACAGAGAGAAAAAAAATATAAAGAAAAATGAAAAGAGCTTAAGGTACCTGTGGGACATCATCAAACATACCAATATAAAATGCAGTCTCAGGGGGAAAAAGAAAAGAAATGTGCAGAAAGAATATTTGAAAAGATAATGTAAAGAAAACTTCCCAAATTTAAAAGACATGAATCTATATAAAGAAGCTCAATAAACTCCAAATAGGAAAAACTCAAAGCCATTTAGACTGGCAGACATAATCAAACTGCTGAAAGACAAAGACGCAATCTTGAAAACAGCAAAGGTGAAGCAACTCATCACGTACTCCTCAATAAGATTAGCAGCCCATTTCTTATTAGAAACCATGGTGGTGAGAACCAGTAGACATATCTACAGTGCTGAGAGGAAAATAAAAAAAGGTCAAAAAGTCTATATCCAGCAAAACTATCTTTCAAAAATGAAGAAAAATTAAGACATTCCCATTTAAACAAAAGCTAAGATAATTCACTGCTAGCAGACATGCCCCACAAGAAATGCTAAAGTAGAGTCCTTCAAGCTAAAACAAAAGGAGAGCAGAAAGTAACTCAAAGCCATATGAAGAAATAAACTCAAGTAAACGTAATTACACAGGGAAATATAAATGCCAGCATTACTGTATTTTGACTTTGTAACTCCTCTATTTTTCCTGATTTATATAATATACTTAACAAATAGGGACGCCTGGGTGGCTCAGATGGTTAAGCGTCTGCCTTCGGCTCAGGTCATGATCCCAGGATCCTGGGATCGAGCCCCGCATCGGGCTCCCTGCTCCGCGGGAAGCCTGCTTCTCCCTTTCCCACTCCCCCTGCTTGTGATCCCTCTCTCGCTGTGTCTCTGTCAAATAAATAAATAAAATCTTTAAAAAATAATAATAATAATAATAATCACTTTAAATGTAAATGGATTTACAATTGTGTGGTATATACGTACAATGGAATACTATTTGGCAATAAAAAGCAATGATATATTGATACGTGCAAAAACATGGATGAACCCTGAAAACACTGTTAACTAAAATAAGCCAGACAAAAAAGACTTCATAGTATTTAATTCCATTTATAATGAAATGTCCAGAATAGGTACATGTACACAGACAGAGCAAGCAAATTAGTGCCTACCAGACTCTGGGGAAGGGGAGAGAATATAGTGACTACTAAAGGTAAAGGTGTTCTTTTGGGAGTGATAAAAATGTTTTACAGTTAACACTGTGGTGATGGTTGCACAATTCAAACTGTATGGAAAGTGACTGAATGATAGATTTTAAATGTGTAAATTGTGTTGAATGTGAATTACATCTCAGTGAAGTTTTGTGGACTGTTTTTTTGTTTTGTTTTGTTTTTAATCTTTTTGTATGTGGTAGATAGACCAGCACTTTTGGCATGGACTAAGAGCTAGTTAAGAATGCAGAATCTTGGGCGCCTGGGTGGCTCAGTTGGTTAAGCGACTGCCTTCGGCTCAGGTCATGATCCTGGAGTCCCGGGATCGAGTCCCGCATCGGGCTCCCTGCTCGGCAGGGAGTCTGCTTCTCCCTCTGACCCTCCTCCCTCTCATGCTCTCTGTCTCAAATAAATAAATAAAATCTTTAAAAAAAAAAAAAAAAAAAAGAATGCAGAATCTTGGCACCACCCCAGAGCTGCCAAAACAGAGCCCAGATGACTCCTATGCACCTTAAAAGTTAGGATATAATGCCCTGGGGCAACTCTCTGTCACAGTGAGAAAACAAAGACCTAGTTAAGTGGCTTACCGAAGCTCATATGGTCAATTCATAAGATACATTTTATTCTTTGAATCACAGTTGTTTGCATGTTGGTGTCTCCCAGTAGAAAGGGCACAAATTGTGTCTTTTTCACTTCCTAGCGCTAAAGCCTGGTACAGTGTTCTATACATGATACTAAAACATTTACCGGATGGCTAAAATGACCTCATTACACAGACCAATTTCCAAAGAAAGGCATTACATTTTGCCTAAATCAACTCCATTGCCAAAATAAGTAAATTTAACATATCATTACATGCACTTATATTTTAGCAAATGTTTGAAAAGATTTTTTTTCAAAAAAAAAGCATAGCAAACAAAATCAGAATCTGAGTGTCACCAAAATATCAAGGTTTTCACTGAGTAAATGGAAAATATATTTTGTAACTCAGGAAGTCAGAATGCTCTGACACAGAAAGATAGCTCCTCTAATGAAATTTGCCAACACAGAGGAAGGTGCTTATTAATGATTCTTAACAAAAGGGTTCGCAAAATAGTGAGCTTTACAGAAAGGAACATAAAGGTTAAGTAAAGTTTCAGTCAAGAAGACTACCTTTGACTCCTTCCAATGGCAGGTAGCCAAAGTAGATCTGTGCTCATTATCTTTGGTTTTTACTTGGGAACTAAGGAATAGGAAGGAATATCCCTAAAGAGACCAAAAACTACTCAATGAGCTGAACTACTATGCTGTAACAAAGTATATGGATCTGTGATGTTAAAAGGCTCACTATCGGGCGCCTGGGTGGCTCAGTTGGTTAAGCGACTGCCTTCGGCTCAGGTCATGATCCTGGAGTCCCTGGATCGAGTCCCGCATTGGGCTCCCTGCTCGGCGGGGAGCCTGCTTCTCCCTCTGACCCTCCCCCCTCTCATGTGCTCTCTCTCATTCTCTCTGTCTCAAATAAATAAATAAAATCTTAAAAAAAAAAAAAAAGGCTCACTATGTAATGCCAACTAGCTTGTTTTAAGTTTGGACTTCTGAGCAAGGCCCCAGTAGGCTTTCACTCCTAGTGGAGATATCTTTTGGCCCAGGTTTAAATGGTCCAATTGATAATCTAGGGTCATAAAAATGGCTAATTCTTGGCCCTCAGGCATATAACTGGTAGTTCTCTTTAAAAAGTTTGATACGGGGGCGCCTGGGCGGCTCAGTAGTTAAGCGTCTGCCTGTGGCTCAGGGCATGATCCCAGGGTCCTGGGATCGAGCCCTGCATGAGGCTACCTGCTCGGCGGGAAGCCTGCTTCTCCCTCTCCCACTCCCTCTGCTTGTGTTCTCTCTCTCTCTGTGTCTCCGTCAAATAAATAAATAAAATCTTTAAAAAATAAAAAAATAAAGTTTGCTACGTTTAGAAAATTATATCAAAAACATTAAAAAAAAAAAAAAAAAAAAAGAAGGAAATTGTACCCAGTGTCTAAATCTTGAAGACAGTTTCAAAGAATGATAGAGGCTACCCACAAGCATGTGAGCCACAAAATAAAGTGTCAATGGAATTACTCATTCAGAACTTCAAGTATAAGAAAAATCTTGCTACATTTCAGGAACATTTCAGGCTTAGTTAGAAAGTTAAGCAAGAGAAGTTATTTTCAATAGAAAAAAGAAACTCTCTTTTCCTTTGACTCTAAGACCCCTAGACTTAGAAATTCCAGTAGCAACCCTCTCGGATCCCCTCCCTCCTTGGGAGCTTTGTACTATCACTTTGCTATCGCTCAATAAGCCTTGCTTTGTGGCCTACCACTCTGTCTGGTCTACCTCTTCATACTTCGAAGCAATGTGACCAAAAACCGCGGACACCCATGGAGAAAAAAATCCTGTGACAGTAAGGTTACTACCACCAACACATACTGGTTCATTCCCTGGCTATGGAAAATGACTCAGGCAAAAAAACAAAATACAGAATTCCTTAAGTTATCAATACTAATCTTCTTTAAAAAGGATTTACAAATGACAGTCTCAGCCTGCTGCGGACTGAATTGTGTCACAGTAAAATTCATGCTGAAGCTTTAATTTCCAATACGATAGTAATTACCTTCGGAGGTAATTAGAGTTAGAGGAGCTTGTGTGGGTGAGGCCCTCATAATGGGATTAGTGGCTTTATAGGAAGTGGAAGAGAGACAGCAATCACTCAACCCACCCAGTCTATGGTATTTGATTATAGCAGCCTGACCTGACTTGAGACACAGCCTACAAACAGGTAATACCATATAAAAGTTGTGTAGCAGTCGTATCACTGAACTTGCAGACAAAATGCAACTGGATGCCCAGGCAAGTTTTATAGTTAAAATCTGAACCTTCAAAATTTATGACAGGAACCCTAGAGTTGCAGCATGACAACGCTAATGTGGCAACCTTGGTCTTAGACTACATCATCCACAAGAAGAGAAATACACCATGAAAGTCCAGATACTTTTACTTTTTCTAGAGTGAAATCGACACACTTTGTTTTGAGATATTAATAATATCTCAAAGGTATGTGAGTTCTTAGTTTCCTTTAAATCTTAACGAAGAGCTTATTTCATACAAGAACATCAAATGACCAGCTAGCCTTAAAAAAATCACCCAAAGATCACCATAGCCAAATTCTGCAAATAACACTCCAATAAGCCAACCTAATTCCAAAAGCTAGTAGCCTCTGTGTCCAGAGGAGAAACTGACCTTAACAGCCTTATTATGCCTTAGGTTAGTAGAAGCAGCACAAAAGGTTCAAATCTTTTAGGAACGTTATCTCAATCTACCGTAAAAGTTGTAAAAGTCTGCTTGAGGTACCAAGGTGATAGGTAAAATGAACAGGACAGAAAGTGATAGAGGGAATCAAAGATGTTCAGCTATATACATAAACATGGATTAACTAGAAGAAAATCAACCTTATCACTGCCAAATAAAACATGTGTTAGTGAAAGTGTCTGAAAAGTTAACAGGTAAGGGAAAAACAGTAATAACAAATTACTCCACAAAGTACATGCTTTCAATTTTTATAACATCAAGCTTTAAAAGGTGAAAAATTCCCTTACTGAACTCACAGTAAGTCTTCAAAGTATATTTGATAAGTGGCTACGATACATACTAATCCAGAATTCTGGTCTTTTCCTATTTGCACATGAACTCTGAAATAATTAATTCTTAGATCAATTAACCCTTATTTAAATGAAAACCCTAAAATACTTTACCAAGTCAAATGGAGTTTTAAAGTTTCTATGTCATTATACTGCTCAAAATGTTCAAGTACTGGGGAACACCATCGTTTTACTACCCCTGGCAAATGATCTTAACTGCTTCTAAATTGGAAGAGAAGGACTCCAGAATAAATGATGACATAAACTCCATGAATTCAAATTAAGACCCTCTGGGGAAAGGGAAGATGATTTATATCAAGTGACAGGCCTGCCGAATGTCTAAGGAATAATAATCCAAGGTTTTCTCATAAACTAAGTATTAGGAATAGAAAGAAAGGAGAGGAAATGAGTAAAAAAAGATATAAAAAGATAAACTAAGGGCAGAAAGTAATAAAGCAAAATTAACAATATTCCCAATACTTGCTGTATTATCAATTATTTCCACTCACCAATTAAAGCAATCTGGTATCTTCCTAAGGAGAAATTTTAAGTATTTGGAAAAAAAGGCCATTACTTCAGAACTAAATGAAGTCTGTTCTTATTATAGTTCAGAAAGGTTCTTTAGGCTTTCCATAACCCCTATGAACACTAAGATTTTGGGACACAGTAACTATTGAAAGACTGTCACCTCTATAGGTGTTAATGAATAGGCTGTTAATTCCAAAGTAGATGAGACTGGCATGCTAAACTAGGTGCCTAACTCCATTTTCTAGTCCGTCAATCTATTCTACACACTGTGGCCAGATTAAGGTAAGATCATTTGCCAGCTGCATATGACCTTCAAAGCTAATTCCTAACCAATAAAATCTGAGGTAGAGCTTTGTATCCAAGGCCTCCCTGAATCTGATTCCACCACACATTTTTTACCCTTAACATATTCTAGCCCGGTACTATATACTGGGACATTCACAGTGATCTGAATACTGCTGCTTCGTGGTCTTCCTCATCTCTCCCAGTACTACCCTTCAACCTTTCAATTCTCACCACCAAAGCCATGCTGTCTGAGGCATTATCTGATTTTCACTGAAATCAGAAGTAAATGCTCCTTTCTCTAAATTTTCACACTCCATTCTTTGTACTTCTCTTAGTCACTCACCAGGTTCTATCTTATTTTATGGTGAGTGATTTATGTACACAAATAGTATGTTCCCTGATCACAAGAACTCTTTACATCATCTTTGTGTCTCCCACAAGGCCTATCATACCCTTTCCATAAAGATCAGCTGATTCACTAATGGACACCTCAAAAGACTCCGTGGTAAAGATTAATATATTTTAAGAAAAGAAGACATGTTTATGTATGTTACATTTTAAACTTGAAAACCAAGAGTTTCCAAATCAACTATGCATTAATTCTTAAAATTACTAATGTCTATCCTTTAGTCCATATCCAAGTATTTTCACTTCTCACAAACAGATCACCAAATGCTATGGTCTGAATATGTATCCCCCCACCAAACTTTATATACTGAAATCCTAACTCTCAAACATGAGGTATTAGGTGTGACTTTTCAGATGTGGTTAGGTAATGAGGGTGGAGCTCTCACAAATGGAATTAGTGTTCTTATAAAAGAGACCTCAGAGCTCCCTAGCCCCTTCCACCATGTGAGGACAGAGAGAAGGCACCAGCTATGAACCAGAAGAGGGCCCTCATCAGAACACAACTGGGCTGGACCCTTGATCTTGGATTTCCCAGCCTCCAGAACTATGAGAAATAATTTTCTGTTGTTTATAAGCGACCCCGGCTATGGTATTTTGTTACAGCAGCCCAAAGAAATTAAAACACCAAACTTACCTCAAACAAGCGTAAATCAGCAGGAACTCTGTCCCCAACAGAAAGGCAAACTGTATCACCTGGAACCAAGTCTCGAGCAAGTGTATGTTCCAATTTTCCTTCACGTACACTGTAACATGAAACAGAAACAACCATGGCTGAAAAAAGAGAGCCACACCACTTATTTAAAAAAATTCTTTCTAGTGGGCTTACCTGAGGAAAAATATATTGTAGTATTATTACCACTTCAAAGAAGCTAAGTCAAATATAAGAAACTAAGCAAACAATTATTTTTCTATTCTTGGTAATTAAGATGTTCAGATGACAAAAAAAGCACTGGAAACAGTGACCAGTTATCGTTCAAATGTAAAATGTGAAAACTGAAGCAACCTTCTTATTCATCTGGGCCTGTTTGATTGTGCATCACTGCAACCCCAACAGTGCTGAGCACATAGTCACACACACAAAAAAACTCTGTTGAATAAATCCATGTCTCAACAATCTCAGTATTAGAACTTAAATGTTTTAATATCACAACTTGCTACACTGAACAGAACATCAATTTTTCATGTCGGACTAATAATTTCTACCTTATGTTTAGACAAATCTGGTGCCACAATGTATACTGTACTACTCACATTCAATTTCTGTTTTTAAGAGTGAAAATCCATTTTCATTTGTCTCCATGTATTTTTTTATTTCCTCTTTGATTTCTTGGTTGGCCCATTTTCATTGTTTAGTAGCATGCCATGTAGCTTCCATGTATTTGTGTTCTTTCCAGATTTTTTCTTGTGACTGATTTCCAGTTTCATACCATTGTGGTCAGAAAAGATACATGATATAATTTTAATCTTTTTGAATTTATTGGGACTTGCTTTGTGGCCTAATATGTGATCTATTCTGAAGAATGTTCCATGTGCACTTGAAAAGAATATATACTCCATTGTTTTTGGATGGAATGTTCTGAATGTATCTGTTAGGTCAATTTGGTCTAATCTGTCACTCAAAGTCACTGTTTCCTTGCTGATTTTCTAAAAAAAAAATCAATGGTCTACAATCTTTGGGACACAGCAATAATTGTTCTAAGAGGGAAGTTTATAGCAATACAGGCCTACTTTAAGAAATAAAAACGTCTCAAATAAACCTTACACCTAAAGAAGCTGGAAGAAGGAGAATAAGCCAAAGCCAGTAGAAGGGAAAAAAAATAAAGATTAGAGCAGAAATAAAATGGAGACTAAAAAAAAAGTAGAACAGATCAATAAAGCTAAGAGCCAGTTCTCTGAAAAGATCAACAAAATTGATAAACCTCTGGTCAGACTCCTCAAGAAAACAAGAGGGAGGACTCAAATAAATAAAATCAGAAATGAAGTAGGAAAAAAAACAATACCACAGGAATACAAAGAATTATAAGAGAATATTAAGACAAATTATATGCCAACAAATTGGACAACTTTGAAGAAATGAATAAATTCCTAGAAACATATAACCTTCCAAGATTGAATCAGGAAGAAAGAAAATTGAACAGACTGATTACTAGCAATAAAATTGACAGTAGTCAAAAAATTCCCAGTAAAAGTCCAGGACCAGGTGGATTCACAGGTGAATTTTACCAAACATTTAAAGAAGAGTTAAAGGGGTGCCTGGGTGGCTCAGTCATTAAGCATCTGCCTTTGGCTCAGGTCATGATCCCAGGGTCCCGGGATCGAGCCCTGCATCAGGCTCCCTGCTCAGTGGGAAGCTTCCTTCTCCCTCTCCCACTCCCCCTGCTTGTGTTCCCTCTCTCGCTGTCTCTCTCTGTCAAATAAATAAATTTTTTAAAAATCTTTAAAAAAAATTCTATAAAATAAAGAAGAGTTAATACCTATTCTTCTCAAAAATTCCAAAAAATGGAAGACAAAGAAAAGCTTCCAAATTCTTTATATGAGGCCAGTATTACCCTGACACCAAAACCAGATTAACACACTACAAAAAACAAAAACTACAGGCCAATATCTCTGATGAAGACAGATCTAAAAATCCTCAACAAAATATAAGCAAACCAAATCCAACAACACATTAAAAACATCATTCACCACGATCAAGTGGGATTTATTTCAGGAATGCAAAGGTAGTTCGATATTCCCAAATCAATCAACATGATGCATCACATTAACAAGAGAAAGGATAAAAACTATATGATCATCTCAACAGATGCAGAAAAATCATTTAACAAAGTACAACATCAATTCATGACAAAAACTCAACAAAGGAGGCTTAGAGGGAACATACATCAACATAATAAAGGCCTTAAAAGAGAAACCCACAGCTAACATCATACTCAATGGTGAAAAAGAGCTTTTCCTCTAAGATCAGGAACAAGGCAAGGATGTCCACTCTCACCACTTTTATTCAACATAGTACTAGAAGGCATTGCCACAGCAATCAGACAAGAAAAAGCATCTAATTTGCTAAGGAGGAAATAAAACTGTCACTATCTGCAGATGACATGTTACTATACATAGAAAAACCGTCCAGATTCCACCTAAAAATTACTGGAACTGATAATGAATTCAGTAAAGTAACTGGATACAAATTAATATGCTGAAATCTGTTGCACTTCTATGCACTAATAATAATGAAGCAGAAAGAGAAATTAAGAAAACAATCCCATTTACAATTGCACCAAAAAGAATGAAATACCCAGGAATAAACTGAACCACAGAGGTGAAAGACCTTTCCTCCAAAAACTATAAAATACTGATGAAAGAAATTGAAGATGACACAAACAAATGGTAAGACCGACACATAGATCAATGGAACAGAATAGAGAGCTCAGAAATAAACCCATGCTTATATGGTCACTTAACGTACAATAAAAGAGGCAAGAACATACAATGGGGAAAAGACAGTCTCTTCAATAAATGGTATTGGGAAAACTGGACAGCTACATGCAAAAGAATGAAAGTAAACCACTCTGTTTTACTATACACAAAAATAAACTCAAAATGAATTAAGTCCTAAATGTAAAGACCTAAAACTATAAAATACCTAGAAGAAAACACAGGCGGTAATTTCTTTGACATCTGCCACAGAAACATTCTTCTAGACATGCCTCCTCAGGCAAGGGAAACAAAAGCAAAAATTAACTATTGGGACTACACAAAAATATAAAGCTTGTACACAGCAAAAGAAACCATAACAACAACAAAAAAAACCCACAAAAAACCCCCCAGCAACCTACTGAATGGAGAAGATATTTGAAACAATACATCCAAAAAGGGGTTAATATCCAAAAGATATAAAGAACTCCTACAACCTGACACCTAAAAAAAAAAAAAAACAACAACACACAACAAATAATCTGATTAAAAATGGACATGAATAGATAGTTTTCCAAGACAGACACACAGACGGCCAACAGACACATGAAAAGATGTTCAACATCACTAATCATCAGGGAATGCAAATCAAAACCACAATAAGATATCACTTTACATCCGTCAGAATGGCTACAATCAAAAAGACAAGAAACAACAAGTGTTGGTGAGGATATGGAGAAGAAGGAACCTTCATGCACTGTTGGTGGGATGCAAATAGGTGCAGCCACTGTGGAAAACAGTATGGACATTCCTCAAAAAATTAAAAATAGAATTACCATATGATCCAGTAATTCCACTACTAGGTATTTACCCAAAGAAAAAGAAAACACTAATTCAAACAGATAAATGCATCCCTATGTTTATTGAAGCATTATTTGCAATAGCCAAGATATGGAAGCAACCCAAGTGTCCATCCATAGATGAATGGATAAAGAAGATATGGTGTACGTACACATACACACACACACACACACACACACACACACACACACACAGGAATATTACTTAGCCATAAAAAAGAATGATATTTCACCGTTTGCAACAACATAGATGGACCTAGAGGGTATAAAGCTAGGTGAAATAACTCAGACAGAGGAAGACAAACACCACATGACTTCACTCAAATATGGAATTTAAGAAGCAAAACAAAAGACAAAAGTGACAAACAAAAAAACATTCTTAAATACTGAGAACAAGCTGGTGGCTGCCAGAGGGAAGATAGGTGAGGGTATGGGTAAAACAGATAAAGGGAATTAAGAGTATACTTACAGTGATGAGTATTGAGTAATGTATAAAACTGCTGAACCATTATATTATATGCCTGAAACTCTTTTAACACTGTATACAAATTATAATTCAATTTAAAAAAATGAGAAATCCATATCAGAAACAAGGATCTTACCAATGGCATTCTGGTGGCATAAGTTTACTCAGTTCTTCAAGAGATTTTTCTGAACGATATTCCTATTTATTTAAAAAAAAAAAAAAAAGCAGAACATATTAAGAGAAAACATTTATAAAGAAATGCAAATATGTATGTTCCTATGTACATATTCCATGTTAGACTTAAGTAAATAATAATCTCATTTTTTTAAAACTTCCCCCAGTTCTTATCTTTTCCTTTACTTGCACTTATAGTCCTAACACATGAAAGTTTATTCCTTATTAAATAATGTTAAATTATAGCAGCCAAACAATTCTGACAATTAAATATTCCCAATTTTATATGTTAATATTCAATGTGAAACCTAAGGTCAGTTTATTTATAAGAAAATGAAGAACACTCATTAGTGTATCCAAAGAGTATATAATTTTCAGTCATTAAAAGTTAAAATCGGGCGCCTGGGTGGCTCAGTTGGTTAAGCGACTGCCTTCAGCTCAGGTCATGATCCTGGAGTCCCGGGATCGAGTCCCGCATCGGGCTCCCTGCTAGGCGGGGAGCCTGCTTCTCCCTCTGCCTCTGCCTCTCTCTCTCTCTCTCTCTCTGACTCTCATGAATAAATAAATAAAACATTTAAAAAAAAAAAAAAAAAGTTAAAATCATTAAGCCTCATGATTAAGATAATTTTACTTTTAGTGTTTAATGACCAAAGAAGTCAAAGACAATTAACTGCAAGCAACATCTGCTTTGAGGATATAAACACATGCTTACTGCAAAGGTTTATGAAGTTTGTTTAGAAAGAACATCTGTTAAATAAGTGAGTTGTGGCCGGCACTACTTTCACAGACACCTTTCCCATCACCCTGAATTATCCAAAAGAGGACATTCTCAGGAGCCCCAAGTCTGCAATGCTCCAGCCTTTCTCTATGCATATAATCAAAGCTGAGGGTCAGAGACATCTTTCATCTCACCATACTACTTAGTCCACGTTTCCATGGGCAGTCTTGCTTCACATAACATCACTGCTATTTCTGTCTCATGTCTGCACTAAATACACCAATCTTTTGATCTAAGTTTAAAAATGGAGAGGGTGAGTAGTGGGAGTGAAAGCTGGGGAGTGTTTTGAAATGACTGCAGTGCTAGTACTATTCAAAATTTCATACCCATCACAAACTTTTTGAAATAGCAAATGCAAAGCTATGTAAGAGTAACTTAGAATTAAATGAGTATTTACTTAGGCAAGAGGAACAAATATGAGAGTAAGGCAAATCTATAATATGAAAATTCTAAGATACCCCTCCCCCAACCATAACACGGATATTAAGGAATTTGGAAGTTTTACCCAAAAATTCCATAGAAGGCTAGAAAACACTCATCAATTCTAGATCCTAGTAATAAATGACATAGAAGCTGCCCAATCTTTACCTCCCTTTTCAGACTTGTTAGGCTTCACTCCCTACAACTACAGAGATACTTCTGTATCAAAATGACCTTTTAACAAGTCACTAAAAACCTGACAGCCATCTCTAACGAACACTTAAAAGTTATATTTTAAGTTTATTGTAAGGTGGCATCAATGTATGACGATATAAAACAGCTATTTTCATGGCTGTGAGGGTATACAATGGGGTGAGAAATGGAGATTTTTGAAAGAGAGGGAAAAAAAGGGTAGACATAAATATAAAAATATACAAGCACTCTCCTCCTAAAACCCAGATAAAAACACAAATATTAAATAAGACAAATCATTGACAATTTCAGAGTTTTGGTAGTTTTCTGACAAAGCACTATAAGTTCAAGTGGCAGCAAATAGGATCTTTTAGAGAGGGTTTTTAATTGCAGTTTATACAGAATATTTTGTTGGTTTCAAGGCACATTTGGGTAAAAGGCTCATGTATGTATAAGAAACCAGACCTACCAATCTGAAACTGGGCTTTTCATAAACGTTTCAATTCTTTCTGGAGTTTTCCATCAACTGAACCTATCACAGAGATATTTAGCAGATAGTTTCTGCCATTGCATTCACAGTGTATAACATGCAATCTTTGTGGAAAATCACACACTATGTTAAAATCACAATTTTGTAGGTTTTTTTGAGGTAGGTGCTCTCTAAACACCAACAGAACAAGCAAAGGTCCTCTTATCCATAGTAATAATACTGCAGGAATCCCTCTGAAGAAAGTCACTCCGTATTTCTCAAGCATTATTAAAGATGCAAGAGGGTTCCAGTTACTGGTTGAGTGGATAGTACCACCCAAATGTCTGAATGAAGAGCTGCCTTGAATGATGACCAGCCTGGAAGGACCTCTGCTAGACTAACTAGCTCCACCTGCCCCAGTGCAACTTTTGTCTGTTCTAAGCAAAAAGATTCCCTGGAAACAGAATCCCTGATGGTCTACTGATGGAGCTCACAAACTTGCTGCAGATAATCTGATTACAACAGACTTTTCTACAGTGGGTTACTATAAACTAATAACTTATTAGTTAGAGATTGCCATAGAAAGCCTGGATAATGACAGGAAATACCCAAGGAATTAACCACAGATGTGAAAATAACCACAATCACTTAAAATATAGTCTTAAGAGTCAAAGCAACATGAACTTGAGTATCAAACATAACATTTTCCCCTAAACGAGAAGTCTTTTTTTTTTTTTTATTTTATTTTTGAGTAATCTCTACACCCAATGTGGGGCTCGAACTCACAACCCTGAGATCCAGAGTCACCCAGTTGAGCCAGCCAGGTGCCCCAATCCTTCTATTCTTATGAACTATGCTTTAAAACTTTTAGCTAATAAAATGAGACCTGCCAACATTGTTCTAAAATATGAAGTTATCAGATATTAAATAAACATAAAACTAAGCCTACGTTTTTATATATGCCTACACTTGCGATAAAAATCCTGACATTATCTCCACATTGATATTCACATTTCATTTTTAAAAGGAGTTCCCTCATCATATGTTTTATTTACTGTTTCAATGTCTATGCTGAATTGGAAATTTGATCCAGATCAGAACGTTTTTCTGTGTAGGAAATGAGGAATTTAAACCTGGCCCAATTTTTTAATTGAAAAAAATTTTTAAACCTGTTGCTGGCTTTTATTTCTATTACTGTGCTTTTTGTTTCCATCTGCTTCAGTTACCTTTAATTTTATCAAATAAAAAACTACATTTTCTTCATGCTACTATCTAAATCAAAGCAGTCAAGTTAGTTCCACAAAGCTCCCTGGAGAACTAAGTTTCTGAAATCATTTCAAAAACAAAGAATGAATTGTTCTGACCAATATTACCATCCCCCAATAACCAAAGATTTTCTCATAAGCCACCTTAGTTTTTTTAAGCAATTAACTAAAATACCATTTTCATGCTGACGAAGTAGATCACCTACTCACCTGAACAAAGGCAACCGTGACGACGATAAGTATTGCCTAAACAAAACAAAGAAATAACCTTTTAAAGCTGAAATTGTAACTTCAGAAATAACTGTTAATCATGTTTTATTTTTCTAACTCTATTTGCAGTCCCCAGATACCAGACACTAAGCACTGAGATCAACTGGGGAAGAAATCACAACTCTGCCTTAGGGGAAAAACTGACAGCCAACAGTGCCTTGCCTCCCCTAGGACAACTTCTCAAATTTGATCTCAAGATCTCTTTCTGTTCTTACAAACTGAGGACCAGCTTTTATGTGGGATATAGCCTACTCATATTTACCATAATTTAATACTTTTTTAATTGCTCAGTTTTAATTCCTCCTTATTAATTCATCTAAAAAGTAATAAAACCATTGCATGTTAATACATACATTTTTTATGAAAAATACACTTTCCAAATAAATTTGTGAGAAAAGTGCAAGTGTTTTCAGTTTTTCTATCTTTGATGTCTGCCTTAATACAAAGCTAGATTCTCACATTTGCTTCTGCATTTAATCTATTGTCCTATGTATAGGCTGAAGTATAGGAAGAAAACCTAATCTCATACAGATATTGTTGGAAAAGGAAGGAGTATTTTAAAAGCCTTTTCAGATTGTGGATATTCTTCTTAGCTACTACACCCAAATTGGACAAGTGTTAGTTACTTAGAGTAATTTGCAAATAGAATCTAAGCTGTATCAATGAACTTTTCATAATTATAGTAAAATCTACTGATCTATTTTCAATTTGAATGGCTCTCTGATCACTGAAAACATTGTAACATCTTACACTAGTCATTTAGAAAATATTGATTTACTTGGTTATTCAAACCTTTCAAGTGTTGACACATTTCATAATAGTAAAAAAAAAATGATATTCATTGAAATACTACTGATCTCTTTAGAATGAAGTCTTAAATATTGGGAAGCTATTTAGCGCACAGTAATTCATAAATATTTTGCAAAATTCTATCACTTGAAAGCTTGAATTTTATCACTGGCAATAAATGTTCTTTATTTTTCTTGAAGTGATAGTATTTCACATTTCATCATTTCACATCATTTCACATTAAGACTTATTCAAGTCTTAATAACCAAGTTTGTCTATCATTCATTCTTTCTAGTAAAGCCTAGTTCAGCTCACCACAATCACCCTTCCTTGAAACAACCACTGTACCTCAATATACGTAGGTCCTTTATGCATACTTTCCATTTTATTACACAGAATATTCAAAAGGTATATACTCAACTGTCAAGATTTAATGAAATTAATTTTTACTCCTTCACGAAAAACACTCCCAAGAGAAACGATGAAAGAAAACAATGCCCACTAGTACAGGTTGGTGCCATTATTCTGACTTGAGTCAACACTCAGTTTTACCTGCCACTGCTCTTTCACCACTGATGCAAACATACAAAGCAAAAATAATGTCTGAGTATTACATAAACAGTTTGACCTTACATGCTCCCTGAAAGGGTCTTACAGACACCTGGGAGTCCACAAGCAAGAGCTCAAGAACTGCAGCTCTATATTAATTTCTACTGTGTTCTTACGCGTAAACATATCTGCTTTAATCAATGCTTGTACTTGCTATAAATTTTTATACTACAATAAAACATAGGACAAGAAAAAAAAGAAAAGGAAACTTTCAATGAAAGCAAGAACAGCTTAGGCAGAAAGAATAAAATATTACATAGTATATAGAGTGTTCACCGTTAGATAATATTTTTAATTTCATAATCATCAGGCTTCAGTTCACAATTAGTCAAAACATTCTCAATAGAAAGTAAACTAAATTAAAATTTTAACCAGAAATTTATTATAAAATATTGCATATCTGTAAAATTATAAGGCTGTTAAATAATTCTCATGAGTGCCAATCACAGACCGTTGAATATTACTTGAAATTACTGCAACAAAATGCAGAATTTGGACATTAACAAAAAACCTGAAGAAACATTAGGCACTTCTCAATTCATTTTCCAAAATAAAAGCCAATCCTAATTTTAAACGATTATCCAATAGTTTAAAAATATACATATTTACTTACCACAGTGATACTGACAGCATCATCAAACTGATGCATTAAAACACTGATGACTGCAGAAGCCAGAAGCAGCATAATAAGGGGATTTTTAAACTGAAAGTGAAAACAAACAGCAATTCAACACTTTTGTATGAATGGTAGTTGTGTTCCATCACAACAAAAACTTAAAAAAATAAACTACTGAGGCATGATTAGAAAATTATGAGTCTACATTTGAATGAGATTTTGTATGTCTTTTTAACTAACAAAAAAAGTATTTACACTTAACTACATTTAAAAGTCACCGCTTCATAACAGTTCCTTTTCAGAAGAAAAGAAAATTAAATATCAATACTTAAAACTAAGAATTTACCAATTCCTTATGGTACACGTATATTTTTGGTACATTAATTTAATAAATATAGCTGGTCTGCATTTCTACTGAGGCTAGAATAAGTGGAAAATGAATTTTAAGATAAAAATTTAGGTTAACACTGGGTACAACACCTAAATTATGAGATCCAAATATCTTATACTTAATAAAGTAGCACAGATTACAATTCCGTGGTTGACCCACACGCCCCAGGAATAATCATAGCTAAGAACCAACAATAAGATCCACTCCACAGAAGCTGAAGATTTTCCAAATGCTGGTTTTCCTATTATCTATCTGGCAGAGGCATTAGTATCTAAAGAAACAGAACCACACCATCAACCCAACCAGGCAGCACTTAAATGACCAAGCACCAGAGCCACCCTAAATTCTCCCAGTTGGACATCCTACTCCTTAAACATCAGAGCTCTGTTGCCAGAACCTCTTCCTCTGATGAAGTGGTGCCAATCACTGGTAAAGGTGCAAAGTAACTAGGCTACAAAAAATTCATCACACCAGAGAGCCCCAGCCCCTAGATACCACAGCAGCAAGGTTAGATGCCATCACCTCCCCCTCCCTATATGGCTCCATTCCCTGGCACAGGGGTTCCGACCCTGCTTCACATCAGAATCATGTGAAGAACTTCTAAAATATGCCTACGTTCACACCAGACCAATTAAATCAGAATCTCCGGGCATAGGGCCCAGGCTTCAGCATTTTTTAAGCACTCCCCAAATGATTCTAACGCCTAGAAGATCGAAAATCACTACTCTAACAAACTAAAACTACAACTGCAATGTGGTTCAGGGTTGACAAACCACACACACTTGACTGAGTCAGAGTACCTGGGTTTAAATCCAGCTCCTGTCACTTGTGTATGACCCAAGTTCCTCATCTGGGAAAATACTACCTTATACCAAGACTGTGATAAAGATTAACTAAGAATGTATATTAAAACACTGTGTGAACCATAAAAGCCACTTCAAATGTTAGCTCTTATCATCACAATTTGAGGACAAGACCCATGGGCTTTTTTTATTACGACCTCTAAAATAGCTGTGCCAAAATAGCAAGCACGCCACTTGATTAATGGCAGGCTCCAGACAAACGTTTGCAAAGCAACAAACTCAGTGTTCTTTGTAGAGGAACAGAGTCACCCAGTGCTTTATGATTAACAATTGATATTTACTGTTAATTGCTGCTTGTGCTTAACTACATTATTACACTACTTCTGTTTCATTCTCACAGCAATCCCATGATGCAGGTAGTCAAGCTTTGAAACAGGAGTAAGAAAGTAAAACATTAAATTATACTGCCTAATAATAAGTCCAATCACTATAGTTTATAAATCTAGAATGAACTTCCTAAAGTTTTAGGTAATGTGGATATGTGGTAAATGTGAGAATACAAACATGCATATAAAAAATATTCTACAAACACATGACAGATACACACAAGGTTCTTTTAATCTCTAAAAATTCAGTTTTTCCACTTTAAACAAACTCATCTGCAAAATTAAGACTGATAAATTTGGGCCCATTAAGGCCCTTTAGAAAAGTTACACATAGATCTTAAAAAAAAAAAAAAAAAACCTGTACTTAGAAGGCTTAAAAGTTTTCTTTACTAAAAAGAACTTGTTAAAAAATAAATAAGTAAAAATAAAAAGAACTTGTTTGGCAAACTAACCCTACTAGGTGAAAACTGGCCATAGGATTCTTGGAACTTTTCACATTAACATACTTGTTATCAAGTTAAAAGAAAATCCTACAATAAGTCTTTCTGAAAAGATTAGGATATTGACAAAATATAATTAAAAATAGCTATTGTTTATTGATAGCTTACTATCTCCTAAAATTATTATCCTCATGTTATAGATAAGACTAAAAGGATAATAAAGATCATAGAGCTAGTAAGAAATAAAGACAGAATTTGTACTCAAGCAGTCTGGATTCAAACTACCTTATTTTTACTACATTTTCTAAGCTGGCTATATTACTTTAAAAAATATTAGCATTCCCATGTAATGTATGGGGATTAACATAACAATAAAAAAATTTTTAAAAAATATTAGCATTCCTTGTAAGACAAATGTAAGGTAGACATCTGTAAAGGAAACTACTGTTCACAGTATTATTCCATGTTATACATTCGTAAAGATTTGCACACTAAAAATTAGAGAAGTTCCAACTTAACAGCAAACTCTAACAGAAAAAATGTAGGTAAAAAACATTTTTTACAAATTATTTCCTTTCGCTACAAAACAAAAAAAAACTTCACAAAAGTAAACAACTACACTAACAAAAATACATGTAAATTACACAGCAGAGGAGGAAATAAAAATATTTCACCTGAGAAATATACTTCTTCCATAGTGGCTCATCTTCACTGATATCAAACTCATTCCAGCCATGGAAGGCTCGCCTATGACTTACTTCACATTTGTTTAGACCATTCTGAAGATCAGCCTATTAGATTTTACATATAAAAGTTACTAAAAATGTTAGCAGAGAACAAAAGAAGAAAAACACAAGGGTACATATTGTATGTTCATATTTATAAGAACTTATACAACAGTCAAAACTAATCTGTTGTAACAAAAAGCATTATCAGTGGTTGCTTGGGGCCAAGAGCAAAAATCTACTTAGATTAACTGCAGAGGGACCTGAGGGAACTTCTAGTAGTGATGAAAGTGTTCCGTATCTTAATTCTGATGGTGGTTAACATTTGCCAAAATGTAAACTGTTCCGTTAATATGGGTACATTATATTTCATGTAAATTACACCTTGATTAAAAAAAAATTATTGATGTATAGGTAACATACAATATTATATTAGCACATTTTTTTAAAAAATGTAAGCAATAAGGTATAGTTTAATAAACAAAAAACTTATGATTTTCTCTGGGAAGAGAGAAATAAACAAAAACCAGCCACATGACTTACAGAAAGCAAAGTATCAGTACATTTTAATTAGCTTTCTTTGCTTTCATTGTTTTATTTTCTAAAATTAGTTTCTCCAAAAGAACATTCAATGGACCATAACTGCCTTTTTTGTTCTGTGAGCCTATCAAAACCCTCAGATTGGTATTAATACTTTTTACTCTTGGACTGTGTAATTCTTTCAAGCAGATAATTTGTGGTTCCTAAATTACTAAAAATAATTATGTTCTATGAACACCACCTACATTCTTCAGTCACTGCGATATTGTGATTTATAAGAAATGTGTATGTTATCTGGTCATTCAGATGCCCAAAACATATTCCTCATTTGTATATGGTCTTCCTCCAGGGTTGCTGGCTCACAGCTCCTAAAACCCTTGGAATTTCCTGGGATGATGGCAATAACGGTGTCTTTTGTTGTGTGAATGAACGTGACTTTTGGACCCCACCCAAGAGCAGCAGCTGATAGACAAGAGGACCAACCACATGATTACAGGGTTCAGTCCCAGCACCCCCACCACCATTCTCCCTCACCTCTGAGGAGGAGAGAGACAGGATGAAGGCTGAATCAGCCAAAGGCAAATGACTCAGTCAACCATGACTAAGCAATGAAGCCTCCATAAAAGCCCAAAAGAACTGGGTTTGGAGAGCTTCCAGGCTGGTGAAAACATGGAGACTAGGGAGAATGGTATACCTGGAAAGGGCATGGAAGTTCTAGGCCTTTTCCCCATCCTAGACCTATGTATCTCTTCATCTGGCTGTTGATTTATATCCTTTATCATATCTCTTTAATAAATTGGTAAACGTTAAGTGTTTCCCTGAGCTCTGTGAGCCACTCTAGAAAATTAAATGAACCTAAGGAGGAACCTATAAGCTGTAGTGGGTTGGTCAGAAACATAGGTAACAGCATGGGGCCTGTGACTAACTTCTGAAGTCAGGAGTAAGAGGCAGTCTTCTAGGGCTGAACCCTTAACCTATGGAATCTGATGTTATCTCTGGGTAGATATTGTTGGAATTGAGTTAAATTATTGGGTGTCCAAGAATTGCTTGGTGTTATGTGTGGGAGAAGCACCCCCCCCCAACCATGTTGGAATTGGGTCTGGGAAACTTAGAAGAGTCATTGTCTCTCATGATTTATTATCATAACTATCATTTAAGAATGAAATTACCTGCATCCCTAAAATAATCAGTTTCTCTGTCCAAAAGCTTTACAATAGAGTTTGATAACAGTCTCGCAACACTTAAAATATTTAAAATAAATGGTTTTAAAACAATATAAATACAACCAAAAACCCTCAAAAAATATATATCCAATGTTTTTAATGCCATCATTAAAATACAGGAATTTTGAAGGAAAAATAAAAAAAGTATTCATGTTACATTAGATTGTGCTTTTAAAACTAGGAAGAGATTAAATTTCATAAGTAATTAAAGTTTACTTGCAGTCCCTATCTTGTACTTACCTTTTACTTTAGAAAACACTTAACAAAAAAATGATAAACTCCTAACTCTACTTATGTTAATAAATTATTTTATTAATCCAACTAATCCTTACACAGCATTAATAGCTCCTCGCAATGCTAATGACCTAGAGTTGCACTGTCCAATCAGGTAAACACTAGCCACGTGCAGCCATTTAAATTTTAAAGTAAATTCAGTTCCTTACCTAAATATCCACACTGCAAGTACTCAGTAGTCATATTTAACTATTGGCTACTGTACTGAACAATGCAGAACACCACACTTACGTCATCAGAGAAAATTCTATTGGATGGCATTTACCTATGTCTAAATGACTGATTTTACTATCTATTCCCTTCCTCTCCACCAAGCACTTACTTGGAGAATGCTTGCAACTTCACTGACGGGTAATTCACTTGCTTTTTTTGATGTCAATACAGGAATCATTGTCTCATTTTCACCATTAGGAATTTTTTGAAAACGTGCAACCTAGTAAATAAAACCAAAGGAAAAATATTTGAATATACCAAAAAATTGGAATGCAGTCTAGAATAAATGAAAATCCAAATGTTCACAGAAACTTAGTTTCCAGTTAGAAAACAAACATTTTGAGAATAATAATAAGTATCTAATCCTCATAAGATAATTTTCTACTAACCATGTACTATTCTCCAGAAAGCACATCTGAAAAATCAAGCCACCAGTGCCAGCTAGAACACAAAATAATTTCCACATTAAATAAAAAAGATGCTATTTCTACAGCAATGTAATGAGTAAAAAGTAAAACAGATGTCCCGTCTAGCAGATCCTGAGAATTACATGTAGTCATAATCCTCTAAACTCATTATGTTTAACAGGAAAGACAGAGAACAGCTAAGCTTTCTCCATTTTAACTACTCCTGTTGGTTAGCCCATTTCTTAACTGTCCAGAAAAACACCTGACTACTCTACATAAGCACCAGGACAGCAAGTCAGATTTAAAAACCCATTCCCAAACTAGCAGGAAAACAAAGAGCAAAAGAGAGACCACACAAGCAGAGGATGCACACTTAGGGAAGGGGCTGTGAACAAGCAGAGTAAATCACAGAAATGGTGGTAACCATGGTATCTACTTGATGCAGCTTCATAAGCAAGTATCTACAGAAAAGTGTTTATTTAACACACTTCCAGAAATAAATCCCCAATCCAGACTTGTCTTGGGTCCTAAGCTGACAGATTAATCTTTATAGACCAAAAAAAAAAAAGTTTTGAATAAGTAGGAGAAAGAAAGACAAAATCTCCCCATAGAAACTTTAGCGAAGAAAACATTTCAGTGGGCGCCTGGGTGGCTCAGTTGTTAAGCGTCTGCCTTCGGCTCAGGTCATGATCCCAGGGTCCTGGGATCGAGTCCCACATCGGGCTCCCTGCTCGGCAGGAAGCCTGCTTCTCCCTCTCCCACTCCCGCTGCTTGTGTTCCTGCTCTCGCTATCTGTCTCTGTCAAATAAATAAATAAAATCTTTAAAAAAAAAAAAAGAAAACATTTCAGTTCCTACACATCCACTGATTAAAATACTGAAACTGTGGGCGCCTGGGTGGCTCAGATGGTTAAGCGTCTGCCTTCGGCTCAGGTCATGATCCCGGGTTCCTGGGATCGAGTCCCGCATCGGGCTCCCTGCTAGGCGGGGAGCCTGCTTCTCCCACTGCCTCTGCCTCTCTCTCTCTCTCTCTGACTCTCATGAATAAATAAATAAAACATTTAAAAAAAAAAATAAAAAATAAAATAAATAAAAAAAATAAAATACTGAAACTGTAAAATAATACTGAAACTGAAGTGATCATCTTACTGCCAAGACACACGTCTTTAAGCTTTCACATGGAATGTTTTCAACCTTGGATAATCAACATTTTTAGGATAAAATATTTCCCTAAAATTTTTTTGACACAACACTTCTTTAAGACAACAAATCAGACTGGGACACTTGGGTGGCTCAGTCCTTAAGCATCTGCCTTCGGCTCAGGTCATGATCCCAGGGTCCTGGGATCGAGTCCCGCATCAGGCTCCCTGCTCAGCGAGGAGCCTGCTTCTCCCTTTCCCCACTCCCCCTGCTTCTGTTCCCTCTCTCCCTGTGTCTCTCTGTCAAATAAACAAATAAAATCTTTAAAAAAAAAATGAGATTGATCAAAGAAGAATAACCTTAAGTTTCTATTATTCTAAGACAATAATAGAGACCTATATGCTGTCATTACAGAGGTCTGTGTACAGAGAAAAATCTTTACACTACTCCAAAAAATAGTAAATAGCTGTGGGAAAAAAAGTACTCCCTCAGTGTAACTGAGTTCTGGAACAATCAAATACATACATGTTTTCTAATCTCATCTATTTAAAAGGCATTCCTGAATGTTTAAGTACTTTAAATCAAGAAGTGGAAGTATTTTTCTACTTTTAATGAGAAGATATTAGTAGCCAAAATTTCTGAGGAAACTGGAGACAGATTAGCTTTCATATAAAACAAAATCTTGAAATTATTTAAAGCATATTTTTACGTAATTAAGAAATGCAAAACCTTAAAGAAAATATTGGAAATTTCATAAAAGTTGTGCACATTTTAGAGCCACTGAATGTCCTTATTTCAAACCTATAAAACAAAGTAGGACGGGAAAGATTTAACTGAACCATCCCTAAATTAAAGACTGGAGAAACCCTGCAAAAATACTTGACACTTAAAAACAATGAGAACTAAACCAGTGTGACATGCTTATTTTATCTTGTGAGATCTTAAAGCAAAATTAAGAAGGAACAAATATATTTACATTACCTACAGTGACAATGAGATTAATAAAATCTTTTATTTTTAAGATTCCTGTACCTCAGTTTCTTCACATATAAAATAGGGATAATAGTGCCAAAGTTGTGTGAAGACTACATCCATTAATAAAGCACTTGACCCACTAGTAATAAGGGCTGAAATAGCTATTTTTCTCCAAAAAGTATTTAATATTTACATGTATATTCACCAGTACAGTTAGCTCAATACAGAACTAAATACCAATCAAAGTGAGTAAAGTTAGATTTACAATAATTTTTTATTAAAATGTACTTTTTGGGGGGGCGCCTGGGCGGCTCAGTCAGTTAAACGTCTGCCTTCGGCTCGGGTCATGATCCCGGGGTTCTGGGATGGAGCCCCGCATGGGGCTCCCTGCTCGGCGGGAGGCCTGCTTCTCCCTCTCCCACTCCCCCTGCTTGTGTTTCTTTCTGTCAAATAAATAAATAAAATCTTTTTAAAAAATAAATAAATAAAATGTACTTTTTGAGGCACCTGGGTGGCTCAGTCGGTTAAGCAGCTGCCTCCAGCTTGGGTCATGATCCCAGAGTCCTGAGGTCCAGCCCCAAGTTGGGCTCCCTGCTCAGTGGGGAGTCTATTTCTTCCTCTGCCTCTCCTCCCCCTACCACCCCCACTTGTGCTCTTTATCGCTCTCTCAAATAATTTTAAAAATTAAAATTAAAATAAAAAAATAAAACATACTTTTCTATCGATACAGTGGAAATTGCCATCCGAAGTACCCAATACATAGTACAAGAGCCTTTCTTATAAAATCTTTTTAAAGGAATCTTTTGGTAGTCGTTACAGAAGACAGGGTCTGGGGCGCTTGGGTGGCTCAGCTGCTTAAGCATTTGCCTTCGGCTCAGGTCATGGTCTCAGGGTCTGGGGATTGAGCCCCGCATCAGGCTCTGCTTCTCCCTCTCCCTCTGCTGCTCCCCCTGCTTGTGCTCTCTCCCATGCTCTCTCTCGCAAATAAATAAAATCTTAAAAAAGAGAGAGAGAGAGGCTCTATGTTGGAATACACTCTCCATAAAATCCTTCATGAGCATTCCATGGGCCCAAAAGAGCTGAAAATCTCAACAGAAGAAAGTAAGACTATTTTGCTTAATAATGGGCAAGACACTGAAGGGATGATAACTCTCTAAATATATGAAAAGCTGCCATGTGAAAGAGGGAAACACCAAAACCAAAGGGTGAGTTTCTAGCCAACCAACTTCTGGAGTTAGAATGAAGAGCACTAGATGTGTTCTGGCAAAGGCTAGACAGCCATATGATGAGGATGGATTTCACTGAAAGGATTGCTATTAATAGGGGGAGGCTACAGCACAAATTTCTTAGCCAAAGGCAGCAATCTCAACTAGATTTATGCCTACTAGATTCTATTTCAACCTAAAATTATGGAAATTATTGAATTTTAATCCTGTTTTCTTTTTAAGCAAATGTTATCTTTAGTAGTTCAAATCGATCATTACTTCTATGGCATGTAAAAGTAATTTGTTCACTCATTTACTCTTTCAACACTGTTATTTATTGAGAATCTGACTCTGTGGTAGGCCCTTAGTATTAACAATGAGCAAAAACAGCTTGAAGGGAAGGAGGGAAGAGGAAGGGGACAAATGTTATCAAAGACAGCACTAATGGAAAACTGAAAATGATCACTACAATGAAGAAGTCCATGGGCATGAGAGTTTACACAGAGACTGCAATCCGGACAGGGAAATTTTCATGAGAAGTGATGCTTATAGAATTGAAAGCTGCCTAAGGGAAGGGATGGAAGAAGTGAGGGAACTGAGTGTACGAAGTTCCCAGGAAAGGGGGGGTGCATGGCAAAATGAAATACTAAAAGAAAGCCAGCATGTATTCACTTACTCATTCCATCTTTAGACACATAATCAATGTTTATTATGTGCCAGGCACTGTTGTTGGCACTGACCAAAAGGTAAGAAGACTAGCCTCATGAAGCTATGTACCAATAAGAAACAAAAGACTATAAATACTATATAATGCTCCAGAAAACAATTTAAAAAGGAAGGATAAGTAGGGGAGGAATTGCTTCAACTTATATTGGGGGGGGAGGGGAGCAGGGAGGACCTCTCCAGTAAGGTGGCATTTGGGCACAGATACCTGAAAAAAAGCAAAGGAACTAGCCATTAGATCTCTAGGTAGATATGTCCAGGCAGTAGACAGGTATGTGTACATACAGGAGAGGTCCAGGTTAGAGATACAAGTGTGGGTAGCCATGAACATATAAATGGTATTAAAACTGAGAATAAACCATACCAGCACAGAAGAAAGGGAAGAGATCTATGGGCTGACCCTAGGGCCTTCTCCCAACATAGCAATCAGAGATGAGCAGTAACCAAGAGAAGAGACCAAGAAGAAGCAACCAGTGAGGTAAAAAGAGCACCAAAAGAGAAGTCAAGTGAAATAAGTATTTCAAAGAGGGTGTAAATGGCTAGGTCAAATGTTAGCAAAACATTAAGATGAGGACTGAGAACTGACCACTGACCTTGGCAACATAGAGATAAAGAGAGCAGTTTCAATGGAGTGGTGGTGAACAAAAATCAGACAGGAGTGGTTTCAGAGAAAACAGCAGGAGACAAGGTGGAGACAGCACATATAGATAATCCTTTCCAGTTCTGCTGTGAAAAGGAGCAGAGAAATGGATTTTAGCCAGAATGGAGTGTAAGTTTCAAGAGCTGGGTTGTTGTTTTTTTTTCCCCAATAAAAGAAATAATAGGATATTTATATGCTGATCAGAATGATCTGACAGAGGAAAAACCAGTAATTCAGAAGAGAGATGGGACAACTGATAAAGTGATGTTCCTGACTAAATGAGAGGGGATGGAATCTGACATGTTTGTAGACAGTTCATCCACAGTTACAGATGGGAAGGCAGAGTAACATGAGAAGGATGCAGGCATGTTGGTAGCTGTGGTAGAAGAAACATATGGAAATATTCTTCTGAGAATTATCTAGATTGAAAAAATCAGGAGGACATATAAAGCAAAAAAAGGCTAAAGAAGTAAGTGAGGATCCTACAGGGCCCTATGGGTCAATTATGGAATTTCTGTCTTAATCCTAAGGGCAAATGGAAGGCCTTGCACTGTGGTCTTAAAAGTAAATAAATAAAAAGCACAAGTTGGAAAATGAAAAAAAAAAAAAAAACAGAATAAGAGTGGTGAAAACACACCAGTTTGGACACTATTACATACGTCTAAACAAGAGATAAAATTTAGCTTGGACAAGGGTGGTGGGGTGTAGGAACAGAAGCACCTCTAGGTAAAAATAACAGTACATGATAATGAACTAGACACATATATCAAAGAATTATACTAGATTTCTAGCTTGTCTTACATGCTAAATACTAATGCTATTCACCATGGTAAAGAATATTGGAATATTCTTTTTAACAAATGGTGCTGTGACAACTACATATCCATACAAAAAAAGGATAAAGCTGGATCCTTCCCTCACACCATATACATGGATTAACTCAAAATGGATCAAAGACCTAAATGTAAGAGCTTAAACTACTAAACTCTTAGAAGACAACTTGGGCTTAAATCTTGACCATGGTTTCCTAACGTGGCACCGAAAGTGCAAAAAAAAAAAAGACTGAATATCATCAAAATTAAAAACTTTTGTGATGCAAAGGACACCATCAAGAAAGTGAAAAAGGGGGGCGCCTGGGTGGCTCAGTTGGTTAAGTGACTGCCTTCAGCTCAGGTCATGATCCTGGGGTCCTTCTATCGAGCCCTGCATTGGGCTCCCTGCTTGGCGGGAAGCCTGCTTCTCCTTCTCCCACTCCCCCTGCTTATGTTCCCTCTCTCGCTGTCTCTCTCTGTCAATTAAATAAATAAATACAATCTTTTAAAAAAAAAGTGAAAAAGACAACCCACAGAATGAGAAAATATTTGCAAGTCATTTATCTGATAAAGGGCCGTACCTACCATATATTAGCTCTCAAAATTCAATAATAAAAAGACATAATCCAATTTTAAAATGAGTAAAAGATCTGTAGATTTCTACAAAGAAGATATAAAAATGACCAATAAGCATATGAGAAGATCTTCAATCATTAGTCATAAGGAAAATTCACATCAAAACCACTATGAGACAGCACTTCACATCCACTAGGATGACTATGGTAAAAAAGACAGACAATAACAAGTATTGGAGAGCATACAGAGAAACTGGAACCTTCATATATTGCTGGCAGAGCTGTTAAAAGGTGCAGCTGCTATGGAAAAGTTCGGCAGCTATTATATGTGTATATATATATTTATTATTATGCTATTATACAAACATGTCATTTTCTCTGGCTGAATGAGGAGAGTGTTTTCAGCTTGAAACGATTTCCGAGTGATTTAATAATGCTTTCATTTTGAGAACAATAAGGTACAGGCAAATCACATAAATTTAGTTGAAGGTAAATCATCTTAAGAGGCAATGTATGTCCTTCATGTGTTACTACAAAAGTTCATTGTCTATGGTCCCAGGTTCCAAATACTAAGTATTATTTGCTTATCTCCTACCTCATGCTAAAAATATACTGGGCTAAACTATATCTTAATCTCTGCATAGCTGCTTTACATTTGCTTCAAATAATGGCATTTATTAGATCTACACCTTGGATTATTTAACTCATGAAACCAATAAGCATTTACTAAATACACCACATAGACAACCAGTCCATAGTCTATACCTTGCAGAGATGAGTAATTCAGTTGGAGAGCCATGTCATACCAGAAATTACACATACAAGAGTTGCCATACAGCAATCAAATCATGACAATGCAAGTAAGTCTGAAAATTCAGGAGGGGAAGACTGTTACAGCCCTCAGAATTCTAGGGAAATTGACCTGAAGTAAGCCATTAAAAATAGATAGCAGGGAATGGCTAACACCTGCCAAGGAAGCATTTTAAACAAGAGATAAACACTGGTAAAAGCCAGAGCAATAGAAATCTAATCTGTATGTGACTAGGCTGATTCGGCTAGAATGAAGTAAATGTTTTTACTATGCACTTCTACTTCCATTAAATGACCCAGATCTACCCAGACATTAAGACAAACTACAGAGTTTTTAATTGGATGTATTTAAAAACTGCAGAAACTTTTACATCTTTAGGACATATCAAATAATTCAGTTAAGTATAGATCCTAAATGCATCAGGCCCCATCACAGACCTATTGAACCCAACTCTGTGTTTTAAAAAGATAAGCAGGTGATTCACTCATATTCTGAGTCTAAACACTGTTATACATCTGTTCCCAATTCTAATACAAATTAGAATTATATGGGGATTGCTATGGATCGAACTGCCCCCACCAAATACATATGTTGAAGCCCTAACCCCCAGTTTAACAGTATTGAGATATGAGGCCTCTGTGAGGTAATTAGGTCATGAGGGTACAGCCCTCATGATGGTATTAGTGCCCTTATAAGAGACACCAGTGAGCATGTGTGTGTGTCTCCTCTCCCTCTCCCCATCCCTCCTCCCCAGCCTCTAGAACTGTGAGAAATTAATGTGTTATCTAAGACTCCCAGTCTGTATTTTGTTATAGTAGCCAGAGCAGACTAACACAGGGTTTTTTTTTCCATTTTATTATTTTTTAAAGATTTTATTTATTCACTTGAGACACAGAGATACATATATATATAGAGAGAGAGCATGAGCAGGGAGAGAGGCTGAGGGAGAGGGAGAAGCAGGCCCCCCACTGAGCCAGGAGTCCGATGTAGGGCTCAATCCCAGGACCCTGAGACCCATGACCCGAGCCGAAGGCAGACGCTCAACCATCTGAGCCACCCAGGCGCCTCTTTTTTTTTTCATTTTAATCCAAATGTCCAGGCACCATCCTTAAGAAGTGTGAATCATTAGGCCTGGGATGGAGCCAAAACATCAAAACTTTTTTTTTTGAGAGCGAGCGAGCGCAAACTGAGGGACAGAGGCAGAGGGAGAATCTTAATCAGGCTCCATGCTCAGTGCAGGGCCCAACACGGGGCTCGATCTCATGACCCTGGAATCATAACCTGAGCCAAAATCAAGAGTTGAACACTTAACTGACTGAGCCACCCAGGTGCCCCCAAAACATTTATTTTTAAAAGCTTCCCAGGGTGGGTCTAATGCACAAAGTTGATCATCACTGGCCTAGAGGATGAGGTTGAAAGGCATAAATGGATTAAACTCAAACATTAGACTGTTTTAAAAGGTAAGTATCTTCTAAAATGAGTCACCACCATGGGTTTATAAACTGTCCCTGGAAAAAGAACAAAAAAAATTCTGTCACTGAGAATTCAGCACATGGACAGAAATCTGATTTGAAAAAGCAAGTCAGCAACAGTAGCTCAAATCACCCAACAGAAGTCAAGCCACAGGGTAAAACAGAAAATATTTCATCCCTACAAAGTTCAGGAGTACTAAACAAGGGCTATTAAAAGTTTTCAGGTCAATTCTTGACAATAAAAGTTTTCTAAGTTTCACTTGCAAGTAAACAGAAAAACACCTAACACTCGAGAAAATTAAGTGTACTCAGTATTAAACTTGAAACAACCAGGCACCTCTCCACAGTTGTTTAACAGCTATAGCATTGGAAAGCAGGGTTATCTGGGAACTCTAAGGGTCAAACTATACAATGCCATTGTATAAATGTGAGAAAGGCATAACCAGGCTGAAGAAAACAACACTGACACAGCAGTTCCAACAAGACAATACTAATGACAGCAGTTCCAATTCAAGAACGGTAGGTTCACAGTGATTTATAGAAATCAAGCAGGCCTGCTCAATTTAAGCAGTTCCTTGTTGATTAAAGCCAAAATAAACTGCACTAAATAATCCCACCTAGATGTGGTTGTAATTACTGACACAGAGAAGCTTACGCACATAAAACACACTCCATGTAAAAGGTAGAATTTGCTCTTCTGGCATCTATCTGCAAACCATTATTTGTAGAAATGACACTATCATTAGAAGAAGTACTGAATTTTCAAAAGGTGACCAAATGACTCCAAGTTTCTTTAATTGATCTGCTGGTTGAGAACAAGGCAGCCAGTATTTTTCTGGAACACTGTGTAAGTCTACTTAGGGCCACACTGTAACATGCTCAGCTGGATGGAATAATAGTGCAGCAGGCATCAAACCAAACACCCCTTCAGAGCTGGAAAAACAGGAAAGGTTCTAGACCCCACTCCAACTTCAAACACAACAGCCTTTCTTTTATGTGTTATATGTTTTGGCTTCAGCAAAAAAGAAGCTAGTATTTAAACAAAGAGCTTTACAGCTTTAGAAGGGGGAAGGGGAGGGGCGCCTGGGTGGCTCAGTAGGTTAAACAGGTGCCTTCGGCTCAGGTCATGATCTCAGGGTCCTGGGGCTGAATCCTGCATTGGGCTCCCTGCTCAGCAGGGAATCTGCCTCTCCCTCTCCCCCTCCCCCTCCCCCCTGCTCATGGGCTCTCTCGAGCTCTCGCTCTCAAATAAAATCTTAAAAAAAAAAAAATGGATAAAAAAAGGTGTGGTATATATACAAAAAGGAGTATTAACCATAAAAAAGAATGACATTTCTCCATTTGCAACAACATGGATGGGCCTAAAGGGTATAAGGGTAAGTGAAGTAAGTCAGATGGAGAAAGATAAATACCATATGATTTCACTCATATATGGAATTTAAGAAACAAAATGAACAAACAAAAATAGCGATAAGTAAAAAAACAAAAACCCAAAACGTAACAACAAAAAAAACAGACTCTTAAATACAGATAACAAACTGGTGGTTGCCAGAGGGGGAAATGGGAGGAGGGGGGGACAGGACACATGATTGGGTGAAATAGATAAAGAAGATTAAGAGTATACTTACCCTAATGAGCACTGAGTAATGTATAGAATTGCTGGATTATATTACACGCCTGAAACTCATATAAGGCTGTATGTTAATTATACTTCAATAAAGAAAAAAAAGAAAGAATACCGGTACTATGTGGATCCCAGCAAAAAAGCTAAAGCTGAATATGACCAGTGGTAACTAGGTCTAGAGCCATGGTTCTCAACCCAGAGGGCACATTAATGTGCACTGCACATTAAAATCACCTGGGGAGCTTGCAAAAATTCCTACAGCTGGAACTCCAGACCAATTAAATCAGAGTCCACAGAAATGGTCAGTCCAAAAGATGTGGAGATCCCAGGAACAGGTCTTTTTTTTAAATCTCCTGAAGTGATAATTTACAGGTAGTGCTCTTAACCTACCCATAAATTAAACAGGAAATACCGGAGATAGAGGAGCATATTAAATTACTTGAAAGGAATGTACTCAGCAAATTCTAGCCTGTGGGAAATTCTACAGGACAAACAACCTGATTTTGTCAATAAGCTACAAGGGAAAGAGGTGACATTTTTAGACTAAGGGATATTTAAGAGATATGTTAACCAATTACAGTGTTTGGGCCTTCTTTCAATCCTGATTGGATTAAATAAACTTTTTTTTAATCAATCCAGACTCACAGTTGCTTTTAACTATTGTCTCTCTTTAGTACCCTTAAATCTGGAACAGTTCTTAGTCTTTTTGTCTTTCATTGCCTTGACACTTTGAAAGAGTAGAAGCAGGTTATTTTGTAGCATCCCTATCCTAAAAATTACAATTTGAGATTGTCTGATATTTCTAATTAGATTCAGGCAACACATTTTGGGGAGAGGGGAAACACCACAAAACACTATCTTTCTCAAAACATCTTATCAAGAGGCATATGATATTTGCTACAGACATCATATGTTGAAGCCATAACCCCCACAACGTGAGTGTATTTGGAGGCAGGGCCTTTAGGACGGTAATTAAGGTTAAATAAGAACATAAGGGTGGAGCCCTAATCCAACAGGACTAATGTCCCTATAAGAGGTAGAAACACCCGTAGTAAAGCACACACAAAGGCCATGAGGAAACAGCAAGAGGGCAGCCATCTGCAGGCTGAGAGAGGCCTCACCCGAAACCAATCCTGCGAGCACCTGATATTAGACTTCAACCCTCTAGAATTGTGAGAAAGTCAATTTCTGTCTTTAAAGGCACCCAGTCTATGGTATTCCGTCCTAGCAGCCTGAGCCTACTAATACAATGCTGTTTGTCCCACTGATGGTGATGTTAATTTTGAACATTTGCCTAAAGTGGTACTTGCAAGATTTTCCCACTATCAAGTTACTATATTTCGCTCTGTATGTACTAAGTTTCGTGCGGGGAGATATTTTGAGACTAGTAAAATAACCTGTACCTTACACTCTTGCTTACTAGGTAACTCTTGCCTGAAACAGTTATTACTGTGATGGTTACTAAATGGTGATTTTTGTAATTCCATCATTGTCTACATTTATTAAATGGAATCCTACTGTAATAAAGAACTTTCCCTTCTTCCCAGTTGTATATATACTCTCACTTTTTATATCATGGATTCCTACCTTATTTTATAAGGTATAAAATCCATTATTATTCATTTTGTTGCTCAAACTGTCCCAGTTTTGGCCAGTGGGGAGCCTTCAACAGGCTGCCTCCTATGTCCTTGTGACAAGTTCTCACCAATTTTCAGCACTTCCTTACTTTCTGGCACCACAAGATGTTCCAAGCATTATCTTTGCATTTTCCCTGCCCTAGCATAGAATTAGCCATTTCTTCGCAGAGCCTTGGTTCCCTTATTGACAAAAAATATTCAGAAGTGTCATGGCTTCAAAGCCTTCACAACAGACTGAATTAAGGAATGTATACACATACACACAAACATATCTATTTTCTTACCTGTATATATGTTAAAAACATTTAATCCATACTGAAGCTACCAATTCTAATCTAACTCCACAGAGGTTCATTTCACCCTTTTCCCTTATTTCTAATTCTTTAACAATGGAAAAACCTGACTCTCATTATCACCATCATATATACTTCTTTGCTCTAATCTAGAATACAGAGAATAGTTCTAACCATACTATAAGCAATTTTTTACTAGAGTACAATATTTGTGTACAATACTCTTTGTCTCTAGTCTTAAGTTTGTTTATAGTTCTTTTTATCAATAGCCTTATAGTCAAAATCTTGTACTCCAAAATTACTTGTTAGTTCTTCTCATTACACCCTTCAGTACGGTTGTTATTCAACTGAAATAGCTAGGTTCATTATTTATTTGTATTATTCCATTTGGGATTTTTTCCCCATCATCTCCCCTGCCTTTGTTAATTTTCAGTATATGAAACATGAACTTAGTTCTAATACTCAAAACTATTCAAAATAGGGAAAATCAGATTAGTGTCAAACCCTATCCCTTCCATTTCTTCAATCTCTACCTCACCCTATGTTACCAATCTCATTAGTTTCTAGTTTTCCCTATGTTTGGCAAACACCTTTCCTGTTTCCTTTTGCACAAATGATCAGCTTTGTGGTATATTTCCTCCTCTTCTTTAGAGTAACAATCTATAGATAATCTTTTTCTCTTAACAATATATCCTGGAGATCAATCCATCAGTTCAGAGATCAGCTCAGAGATCTTACTTTTTTCCTTTCAGAGTGCATAGTACTGTTTTATGGATATAACATATTTTATTCAACCACTCTCCTATGTATGAAATTGCAAACAATGGTCCATGACATATGGATGTTCATACTGTTGGGAGTTGTACCTTCAGGGAAAATTCCTAGAATTGAAACTGATAGGCCAAAAAGCAAACGCATACACAGGATTTTGTTGGATACTGACAAATCTCAGGAAGGGCTGTGCCTTCTCATCAGGAATGTATGTGTCTGTTTCCTCATACCCTTGCCAACAGGAGGGATTGTTATACTTTAAATTTTGTCAATCTGAAAACTAAAAAATGATGTCTCGGTGTATTTAAATTTGCATTTTTCTTTTTTTTTTTTTAAGATTTTATTTATTTACCTGAGAGAGAGAATGAGATAGAGAGCATGAGAGGGAGGAGGGTCAGAGAGAGAGGCAGACTCCCTGCCGAGCAGGGAGCCCGACGCGGGACTCGATCCCGGGAAAGCCACCAAGGCGCCTTTGATAATGTTTTTTGATGCATAAAATTTTTTAAGTTTGATGAAGTCCAGTTTATTTTTTCTCTGTGATTGGTGTCATATTTAGGAATCCAAGGTCATGAAGATTTCTTCCTGAGGGTTTTTAAGATTTATTTGAGAGAGAGGGCGCAGGCACACACAAGCAGGGGGAGGGGGAGAAAGGGAGAGAGAGAGAGAATCCCAAGCAGATTCCCTGCTGAGCACAGAGCCTGACACAGGGCTCGATCTCATGACCCTGAGATCATGACCCGAGCCGAAATCAAGAGTCGGACATTTAACCAAATGAGCCACCCCAGCGCCCCAACTCCTGAGGGTTTTTCTGGTTTTGGGGGGGGTTTTTTAAGAATTTTATGGTTTTTAGCTCTTATAGTTAGGTGGCTGGTCCATTTGAGTTAATATTAGTATATACTGTGAATTTGGGGCACACCATTGAATTTTATAGTTACAGCTAGGACATACTGCTTCTCTCCTTAAAGATTCTGTAAAGTCTGGCAGTTAATTTTTGAAGTTTACCTTCTGTAATATTTAGTCAGTCCATCCTAAATTACTGAGTACCAGACAATTCATGGAACTGGGCATTATGGCTCTTAGAACATGTTAATACCGAGTCTTCAAAGAATAACTCAAAATACAGGGACGCCTGGGTGTCTCAGTCGTTAAGTGTCTGCCTTCAGCTCAGGTCATGATCCCAGAGTCCTGGGATCGAGCCCCCCATCGGGCTCCCTGCTCAGCAGGAAGCCTGCTTCTCCCTCTCCCACTCCCCTGCTTGTGTTCCCTCTCTGTCTCTCTTTCTGTCAAATAAATAAATAAAATCTTAAAAAAAAAAAAAAGAATAACTCAAAATACAAGGACAATAAGAGAAATAACTGATTACCTAAAAATGAAATTTTCAAAAAACATAGTCAAGACAGCTAACAGATTAGGAGAAAATATCTGCAACATACCACAGTTATTTCTATGCTGATGTTCACTGCACTATTATTTATTCACAAGAGCCAGAAGGTGGAAAGCCAAGTGTCTACCCACAGATAAATGAATTAAAAAAATGTATACAATAGATTATTATTCAGCCATAAAAAGAAATGCAGTTCTAATACATATAGAATATGGGTAAATCTTGAAAACATTATGCTAAGTGAAATAAGCCAGAAACAAAAAGACAAATACTGTATGATTCCACTTAAATGAAATATTTAGAAAAGGAAAATTCATCAGAGGCAGGAAGTAGATTAGTCGTACCCAGAGGCTAGGAATAAGGGAGAAATGGGAAGGTATTGCTCAATGAGTACAGAGTTTCTGTTTGGAGTAATGAAAACGTTTTGGAAATAGTGGTGACAGTTGCAAAACACTGTGAATGTAATTAATGCCACTGAACTGTAACACTTAAAAAAACTTGCATTTTGGTGCCACCCCTTCCAATTTAAAGAACTGGGTTGTAACATTTAAAAATTAACCAACTCGGGGCGCCTGGGTGGCTCAGTTGGTTAAGCGACTGCCTTCGGCTCAGGTCATACTCCTGGAGTCCCGGGATCGAGCCCCGCGTCAGGCTCCCTGCTCAGCAGGCAGTCTGCTTCTCCCTCTGACCCTCCTCCCTCTCATGCTCTCTGTCTCTCATTCTCTCTCTCTCAAATAAATAAATAAATAAAAATCTTTAAAAAAAAAAAAATTAACCAACTCAATCTAGTTTATTACTCTAGTACACATTATTAACAAATATTTTAAAATCAGGGTCACCACTATGCATGCCACAGAGACTGCTGGTAGGGCTGATTATGACTCCCTGTAGATGAAACTTGTAATGCAGAATTCATATACTATGGTTACTCTTATATCCTCAAATATCTAAAAACCAAAAGATGTAGGTTCGTTCTTCACATTCCTAGATCCGAGCAGAAATGCAAAGGTAAAGGTTGTTCTCCAAAATGAAAATCTGATACAGTGGTTTCTATCAAAGTCCCAGTATTTCCTCCTCTAGCTCTATTCCTTTCAATTTAGTATTTTAAATCTATCCTCTCAATCTCAGCTTTTTTTGCCCTATGTATTGTAACTTTCTCCCTTTCCCAAAGTAGACATTCTCATTTCCCATGCTTATCTGCTAATTCATGCTTATCAGAATGCTAATGACTTTCTTAAAAGTAAAAATAATACAAACATGACAGCTACAATACCAACAACCTTCTTTTCTACGTATATAGTTCATCATACATTAAATAATGTTTACACGGGGGCAAATGAACTTTTTCCTGAGCCATTCAGTCAATGTTTAACTCTGGCATCAATGTGGGCAGCCCTCTGCCACCGTTTCAGCAAGTCCTCCACCGTACTGGACAGAATTCTTAGTTCTTTCCCCACTTTCTTTGGCAAATATAGTTCATTTCTTAGCCCATTATGACAACACAGGGGTAAAGAATGGGATCACTGACCCTTTCCAAGTTAATCTCTATTTGCCACATTACCTCCAACTTGAAAAAAAATTTCAATCTACATGCTTCTTCATGAGTAAAGTCCTTGAGGTGCCTTAAAATGTTTGTACTTTTTTCTCCAACAATGCAATAAAAAAAAAAAATCAATCCTATACATTCTCTCGTTAAATTTCATCCATCTGATCCAAAGTTTCAGATTTTTAAAAAATGTTCAAGTAAAATAAAAGCCAGATTTTCATTTTAATTTTCAGCACACAATACTCTTTAAGCAAGATTTAGAAACAGACTCTAGCATTTATTTCCAACTGTTGTCTGTTGAACAATTGTAACCAATCTGTAATCCAAATGAGACCGAAGCCTTACATAAAATGAACAAACCAATCCAAAGGGGCTCACATGTTTAATCTGTTGTTTTTAAATGGCCTTCACTCAGCAGTAGTTAGTTTTATCTTCTGTAGAATCCACTACTAATACTTGTTTCTGCTAACCAATGACCTTAGCTGCTTCCAAGGACACAAAGAGGGTAATGAATTCCTGATCAGTACATACCAACAAAAACCATGTTTACAAAAACCAATCCTCAACAAGAATAAGGAGGACAAGAAAGAAAGCACCACTTTACTAGTGAGCAACTTAATCAAGTTGCAGGGCCTGCATTGGTACCAGCTGTTTCACTTCTAAGCCAAAAGAAACTGGTATTACAAAGCAATACACAATGGTTTTGAAAAGCAAAGTAAAAAAAAGAAAAATACAAATCCAAGCCTTGATTAACTCTACTAAACAATCACATTCTGAACCTGACCCCCAAGAAAATCATAGTTCCTAGCTCACTTCAAACAGTCGCACCCAAAACCACAACATTGCAAGCAGCCTATGTGGGAAAACATCTACTACTTGGTCCCACCTGCCTGAAATGCCTGCAGAACATCTCTACAGAAAAGAGGGACCAGGTCCAGTCCACACACTCCATACCTTACCAATCTTCAAGGCTTCATTCTTTCTATGAATCTTTTTGTGACATCTTCCCGCAACTCTGCATTAGCTACCCACCCCCTAGTACTCCACTTAGCTATTACAGCTCCTCCAAACATGTCTTTTTCCCTCTGCTACACTACTGTAAATTCAATGGCTATAAGAACTAAGGGTTGCACAAACCAGCACTGGCCATGTCTGGCACATATCTGGTTCCTGATAACTGCTAAAAGGATAAATGAATAATTAAGCTAACAGACTTCTTAACTGTTTTAAGTAACACTCTGTTCCTAAACAAAAACTGTACATTCATATAATTAGGAATTAATTAATTCCAACAAGTTCATACTTAAATCCCTTTCCTGATTTCTACTTGGGGGAAAAAACCCTCCTGTCATCCAAAGTAACTATGAGTCAAAGGAAGATGCAATGATCCAACTGCTTTCACTTAAATGTATATTCTCTATTTGCTCTGCATTATATATAACTGCAAAATATTTGTATGGTTCTGATACTTGCTTATGAATAATTGGGCTTTCTATTGAAATATATGCTCTCATGATGAACAGAGGTGGTGGGGCACCTGGGTGACTCAGTTGGTTAAGTGTCTGACTCGATTTCAGCTCAGGTCATGATCTCAGGGTCCTGAGGTCAAGCCCCATGTTGGGATCCCCGCTCAGCCCAGAGTCTACTTGTCCCCCTCCCTCTCTATCCCTCTGCTCACTGGCTTGTGCTCTCTCTCTCTAAATAAAAGCTTAAAAAAAAAAAAAAAAGAAGAAGAGAGGTGGAAGGAAAAAGGGCAATCAAAAATCACTTAGTCCAGCAAGCTATTTATTCCTCAGTATCTATCTTCATAACATGTAATTTACATCACTTCATTAGTAACTCACAAGGAATTTTTAATTCCTTGTTTCAATCTCCAATCTTTTTAAGTTATAATCAAAGATACCCAAAAATGATACTATTAAACCCAATCAGTAATTTGAATAGATTTTTAGTTGTAAAATTAGCTATGAAACTTTCATGGAGTACTTCCATTTAAAAAAATGAGCTATTTGTTTTTAAAAGATCCACAAGAAACATGGTGTTTTTATTATTTTGAAACTTTGAGTTTAAAAAAATGTCTAAAGCTCTGGAATCCGCATACTGGTAGTATATGTTATCACAGTAGTTTGAGGAGGTATAAAGCAAAAGGACTATTAGTAGTAAGAGGAAGAGATGGAGATTTATACTTCTCACTTGTTAAGCACCAGTGGTGATGCTGAGTACTTCTATTACTTCATGCAATCCTTAGAAAACTCTTTGAAAGGGCCAGTATTTTTCCTATTTTGTAAATAAGGAAACTAAAGCCTGTAGAAGTAATTTGCCCAAGACAAAAAGAAACTAACAAAATTGGTAAGTGGTACAGCCAGGACCTAAACCAATGTCTAACTTGAAAGCCCTCATTTTTTTTTTTTTAAGTAAGCTGGACGCAAAAGTGGGTCTTGAACTCACGACCCCAAGAACAAGTCACATGCTCCACTGACTGAGCCAGCCAGGCACCCCTGAAGCCCTCATTCATTCATTCATTTATTTGACAGAGAGAGAGAGAGAGACGGTGAGAGAGGGAACACAAGCAGGGGAAGTGGAAGAGGGAGAAGCAGGCTCCTCGCTGAGCAGGGAGCCCTATGCGGGGCTGCATCCCAGGACATGACCTGAGCCGAAGGCAGACGCTTAATGACTGAGCCACCCAGGCTCCCCTAAAGCCCTCTTTCTTAATGACTACACTATATTTAAATTAATCAGATAACCCAAAATTCCAAAGTAAATCAACTTTAGAGGACTAATTTTACTATGGTGAAACTGGATTTAAAATCGAACAACAGGGATTCTGGGAAGATGGATGGTGGAGTAGGAAACAACCAGGAATCTATCTCCCCACCTAGATAACCAACTTACTGGCAAAATCTCTCTGATGTAACTATTTTAGAATACAAGAATCCATGAAAGGCTCACAACTTCCACAAAACTTGAATGGTAAACCGCAATTTATTTCAGTCCTTTTTAGCTCTTAGCACAATAGCAGCTACTCACCGTGCACCCTCAAACACACACACACACACGCACGCACGCACATCCCTACCCCTCATCCCCCAACCCCTGGCAGGCAGCTGTGCATGTATTCCTGGAGAACTTGCACATTACTGATAGAAGCCAGGGTGAGCAAAAAGCACCTGTTCTCCAAATATTGGGATCTCTGTGCTTCGATCCCTGATTGCTAATTATGGTCAGAGGCACAAAGCGGCAGCCGGGCCAGCAACTGGCCAGCAATTGGTGTTCCACCTCTCCACAATTGTTGCAAACCTCTCCTCCTCCAGCTGACGTGACTTCCAGAGGATTTCAAGTGCCAGCAACCATTCTTTTCCCCCATTCATTTTTCTCCTTTCCCCTTCTAGCAAAACACTAAAGACAAGGACATTTAAAAGCAACTGCATATAGGAAGAAATTAAAAGTCACTGTGAATGCCCAGGGAAATGCACAGGCTCAGAAGAGACCCGAGAAGACCTTCAATTTACACCTCAGGCTGATCACTGACATAAAAGAAGCCAAAACAAAACAAAACAAAAACTGTGGAAGAGTAAGTAGAATCTGATTTCCAGAGTTACTACATTATTAGAGTCACATGTCCAGTTTTCAGTAAAAAAAAAAAATCACAAGACATAAAAAGAAACAGAAAAGTATGGTATATTCAAAGGAAAAAATAAACAGACACTGTCCCTAAACAGGACTTGATGGTGGACCTATTAAACAAAGACTTAAAACAATGATCTGGAAGATACTCAAAAAACTGAAGATGTGGACAAGTCAAGAAAACAATGTATGAACAAAAAGAAGATATAAAACCTAAAAAGAAACCAGAAAGAAATTCTGGAGCTGAGAAGTACAATAACTGAAATAAAAAATTCACTAGAGGGATTTGAAGACTCATTTGAGCAGACAGAAGAAAGAAAACAGTAACCTTGAAGATATGACAATGTAAATTCAGAATGTGAGAAACAGAAAGAATAAAGATTGAAGAAAAGCGAACAGAGCATAAGGGGCCTGAGGGACACCATCAAGAAGACCAATACAGACTATTACGGGAGTCCCAGAAAGAGAACAGAGAAAGGGGCAGAGAGAATATCTGAAAACATAATAGCCAAAAACTTCCCAAATTTGATGAATCACAAATACAAACATCTAAGATGTTCAATGAACTCCAAGAAAAATGAACTCAAAGAGATCCATACAGAGACACATTATATTCAAAAACCAAAGACAAAGAGAGAATCTTGAAAGCAGCAAGAGAAATACTTGTCATATACAAGGAATCATCAATAAGATAATTAAATTTCTCATCAGAAACTTTAGAGGCCAGAAAGCAGTGGACCAACATAAGAAACAAAAAAAAAAATACAAGAATACAACATAAGAAACAAAAAAAAAAAAAAGAAGAAAGAAAGAAACCCAAAACCCTGTATTTAACAAAATTGAGGGAGAAATTAAGACACTCCCAGATAAACAAAAGTTGAGGGAGTTCATTACCACTAGACCTGACCTGCAAGAAATGCTAAAGATCTGCAAATTGAAATAAAATGACACTAAACAGTAACTTTAAGAAATAAAAATCTCAGTAAAGGCAAATACATAGGTAATTATAAACTACTGTAACTTTGGTTTATAATTCCATTTTTTGTTTTCTACATAATTTAAGAGACTAATAAATATTTTAAAAAACAATTATTAGTCTAAAAGCCAGTATTATTGTTAACCTTCGTTTGTAACTCCACATTTTGTTTCCTTCATGATTTAAGACACTAGTATATTTTTTAAATTATGTTTTTGGACATACATTGTATAAAGAGTAATTTGGAGACATCAGCAACTGAAAAGAGAGTGGAGATACAAAGGAGCAGAGTTTCTGTATGCTAATGAAGTGAAATTGGTATAAATCCAAATTAGAGCATTGTAACTTTAGGTTGTTAAACACAATCCTCATGACAACCACAAAGAAAATAACTATAGGATATACACAAAAGGTAATGAGATAGGACCTTAAGTATTTCACTACAAAAAAAACAACTCAACACAAAAGGCAATTAATGCTGGAATTAAGGGACAAAAAAAGCTATCAGGCATAGCAAAATGACAGAAGTCCCTACTTATCAGTTAGCCTTAAAAAAGGAAGGAAATTAGTATGCTACAATATAGATGAACTTTGAGGACATTATACTAAGTGAAATAAGCTAATCACAAATTCAATGTATGATTCCACTTACATGATGAACTTAGAATAGGCAAATTCATAGAGACAGAAAGTAGAATAGAGCTTACCAGGGGCTGGGAAAACTGGATAATGAGGAGTTAGTGTTTAACAGGTATAAAGTTTCAGTTGGTGTGATGGGAAAGTTTCAGACATAGGCAGTGCTAACGGCTGATAAACAATGTTAATGCACTTAATGACACTGATTGTATACTTAAAAGTGGTTAAAATGGCAAATTTTATACTACATATATTTTATAATTCTTAAAAAATTTAAAAAACCACTGAATTATATACCTTAAATGCAAGAATTATATGGTCTCTGAATGTGTACCTCAGTAAAGCTGAGGGTTTTTTGTTCTGTTTTTTTAATCTAAAAGCTTCTTTTTAACCAAAAACAACTTTGGTGCAAAGAAGCTTCTCACCCTCATCCCCTCCCTCACACACATCCCCCCAAATCTTGGATACTGCAGAAGATTTTTGGAAACTGTAAGAAGGAGAAAACAGCAACCATTTAAAACCAGTCTGTGTCTAAGAATTTCTCACAAGTTTGAATACTAAGATTGTACAGTCTTCTAACACCAACACAGTATTTTATAAATTCTGTCACATGACCCAAATAAAACTACACAGGCTGAACTAAAAACATAGGTAGATCTCTGGCGAGAAGAACCAACAATATTCATAACTGAGTACACATGTGCCACTAGGCTCTATCCTGTTTAATATTTTATCATTAACTCAGACAAATATCTAAGTAGCATGCTTATCCAAGATGACATGAACTTAAAGCTGGAGAAAGGCAGCAACCTTGCTTCATAATTCAAATGAGGTTATCAGGTTGAACCAATGAGTACAGGCAATATACCACACCTTCACATTTGCAAAAGCATATATATACTTTATTAGAGATAGATGTAAAAACCAAATCTCAAAATACAACTATTAAAAGTACCAAATGATAAGACTCTAAAATAACAATTCAGAAAATTACATGTGTTGGGTTGACCTAACATACCACTTACAGAGCTATAAAATTAATCTTAGTGTAATCCTATTGCTAAAAAGGTAAACATCATCTTAAACTGAATTATTAGAAGTACAGCTTTTAAACCAAGTGAGTAATGGCTCCATGGCTCCAGAGTACTACACAGTCCAACTACACTTTGAGGATTCTATATTCACGTTAGAGCATCACTGGGGCCTGCTAAAGTGTAACTTATACAGTGACATTTCTGGAAATGAGAACTTATGAAGATTGCACTGCCCATTAATTGGATTGCACTAAGTTCCTAAATAAGTAATGAATATGAGGCACCTTCAAATATTTTAAGGACTGTTATATGAAACAATATTCTGCCTATATTAAGGACACAACTAGTGTCAAAATACAAAAGTATAGTTTCCAATCACCAAAAACTTATTAGGAGACACTATTGGTGATTTTTATACGGGGTGGGAAGTTGGTCCCCTTGAATTCTAATATTCTAGAAATGGTCTGGCAGAGTGCAGAGTGATACCACCGCTTCCTCACTGTCTGTGGTACTAAAGTTTCTGACAATGAATAAGCAACCTGTTGTCAAGCAAGATAATGCAAAATGCTTACCTTCCACACTGAACTGTAAGTTCCAGAACATGGACTCAAAACAAGAGTAACATAGTCAGGCTCCAATGTAGACAAGCACTTAAATATTCCTCATTTGACAAATTAAAAACTAACACAATCCCAAATCACAATTATGAATCATATTTCTCCTCCATACCTTTACAGTCTTGGAAACGAAAGAGAAGGTTCTAAATGCTATTAAACATTTGTACCCAAGAGCTAATTCTAACCCATTTTCACTAGAGCAATACAAATCTGAAAAATGCATTTACCTCTGGAGACTAACAGAAACCATACAAAAAATCCTCAACTTGACAGGGAAAAAAAAAAACAAATCTCTTATTCCTAAATAGAATATTTTTAATTACACTGTCATTTTTAATGATTTTTTAAAAATGAAATCCTGCTCGGGACGCCTGGGTGGCTCAGTCGGTTAGCCGTCTGCCTTCAGCTCAGGTCATGGTCCCGGGGTCCTGGGATCGAGTCCCACATCGGGCTCCCTGCTCCTCGGGGAGCCTGCTTCTCCCTCTGCCTCTGCCTCTCTCTCTCTCTCATGAATAAATAAATGAAGAAGGTCTTTAAAAAAAAAAAAAAAAAAATGAAATCCTGCTCACTGTTTTTAGAGTCAAGTAATCAGAAGGTTTAATGTAACAAGTCCCTCTCCCCAGTCCAACTGCCCAGAAGTAATTTCTGGTAGCTATTTCTGTGTATACTGCTAGCTATTTTCTATACGTACATTACAAGTTTTTGGTTTTTGTTTTGTTTTAATCACAAATAGGACTATATAACTACAATTTGTTTTTCTTCACTCAATGTATCTTGGACATTCTATTTCACCACACATACTGATCTGCCTCATTTTTTTTTTTTTGAAGTATAACTGACATACAATACCCTATTAGTTTCAGGTATTCATAGTGATTTGATATTTTTATACAGTAAGAAATGATCCAGGGCACCTGGGTGGCTCAGTCGTTAAGCGTCTGCCTTCGGCTCAGGTCATGGTCCCAGGGTCCTGGGATCGAGCCCCGCATCGGGCTCCCCGCTCCGCGGGAAGCCTGCTTCTCCCTCTCCCACTCCCCCTGCTTGTGTTCCCTCTCTCGCTGTGTCTCTGTCAAATAAATAAAATCTTTAAAAAAAAAAAAAAAAGAAAAAGAAATGATCCCAATTTTAAGTCTTGTTACCATGTCACCATATAAAGTTATTAAAATATTACTGACTATATTCTCTATGCTGTGTACACACATACACACACCTCTATCCATTGATCAACTGACTGACGGACACTGTGGCTGCTTCCATATCTTCGCTACTGTAAATGAACACACGGCTGCATATATCTCTTCAAATTAGTGTTTTCATTTTCTTCAAACACCCATAAGTGGAACTGCTGCGTCATTGGTAGTTTTATTTTTAATTTTCTGAGGAACCTCCATATTGTTTTCCACAGTGGCTGCATCAATTTACATTCCCCAAAACAGTGTATGAGGGTTCCCTTTTCTCCATATCCTTGCTAACACTTGTTATTTTTGTCTTTTTGATAACAGCCAATCTAACAGGTGTGATGTGATATCTCATTGTGGTTTTGATTTGCATTTCCCTGATGATTAGTGATATTGAGCATCTTTTCATGTGCCTGTCGGCCATCTGTATGTCTTCTTTGGAAAAATGTTTATTCATGTCCTCTGCCTATTCTCTAATCAGGTTGGGTTTTTTGACATTAAGTTGTGTTAGTTCTTTATATATTTGGATATTAACCCCTTATTGGAAGTATGATTTCCAAGTATCTTCTCCCATTTAGTAGGCTGCCTTTTCGTTTTGTTCATCTCCTTCACTGTGCAAAAGCTTTTTACTTTGATGAATCCCGCATGTTTAGCTTTTGTTACCCTTATCTGAGGAGACTAGTCCAAAAAATACTACAACACCAAAAAGCTTGCTCCCTATGTTTTTTCCTAAGAGTTTTATGGTTTCAGGCTTTACATTCAAGTCTTCAATCCACTTGGAATTTATTTTTGTATATGGTATGAGATAGTGGTCCAGTTTCATTCTTTTACATGTAGCTGCCCAGTTTTCCCAACATCATTTGTTGAGAAGAATTTCCCCATTGTATATTCTTGCCTCCTTTGTTATAGATTAACTGACCACATAAGCGTGTGTTTATTTCTGGACTCTCTATTCTATTCCAGTGATCTGTGTCTGTTTTCATACCAGTATCATACTGTTTTGATTACTATAGTTCTGGATTAGTTTGAAACCAGGGGCCTCATTTTTTTTTTAATGGCTCACAGAACATTTCATTATACGGTAGTACCTCTATTTAACTAGTCCTCTTGAGGATAGACATTTGGCTTATTCCCATATTTTGTTTTTATAAATGTTGCTGTAATAAACATCTTTGTACAAATCTCTTTGTATGCCCATGCAGGTACACATAGAAGATACATTCCTGGACATAGAACTGTTGGGTGTATTTTTTATTCTGACAGCTTTGCTAAATTGTTCTCCAGAAGGACGGTGTCAAGTGAACTCCCAACAACAGGCAGGAGCTTCTACTTTCCCTGCAATCTAGCCAGGAATAAGCATCATCACATGGTTAAATCCTTGCCAATTTGATGAGCAGAAAATAGTTATCTAAATTCACATTTCTTCATTACTGAGGTCAAGCACCTTTTAATGTATCTTTTGGCCATCTGCAACCTTTTTCTCTGAAACACTTGTTCATGTCCTTTTTCCTGGCTATTTTCCCCTACAAGTTATTCCCTATTTCTTATAGATTTTTAAAGAGCCTTCTATAGGAAAGTAGCCTCTGTCATTTGTTTAAAGTGTTTTTATCATTGGTTTACATCTATTTTTTACTATCTTTTTAAAATTTTACATGATCATGTATTTCAATTTTTTATTATTGTTTTGAGATTTTATTTCATGCTAGTTTTTTAAAAAGACTTTCTCCTTCCAGCTTTACATTTTTTCCTAAAAGTTAGCTAATGTTCCTATACCGTTTATTGAATAATATTATCTTTTCCCCCATTAAGTTATTCCCTGAGTAGGAGGGCGAAGAAGGGAGTAATAAAATAAGACCATTACAACTTTTAAAGCCATTTTGTACATTACCTAAAATAAACTGACACCCAAATGTTCAAAAAGATCTTATCTTTGTACCTATATAAAAATATTACATCCTCAAAGTACAATTATTTCAATGCATTGTCTGTGAAAATTACAACTGCCCTTTTTTACAGAAATGGGCAAACCAATTCTAAAATTCATATGAAAATGCAAGGGACTCAGAACAACCAAAAAAAATCTTGAAAAAGGACAAAGTTGGTGAATTCATATTCCCTAGTTTCAAAACTTACTATAAAAGCCACAGTTATCCAGTGTGGTAATGGCATCGGGATATATAGACCAATGGAACAGAACTGAGAGTCTAGAAACAAACCCATACATCTATGGTCAATTGATTTTTAACAAGAGTGCCAACACAATTCATTGGAGAAATGGTGCTGGAATACCTGGCTATTTCATGCAAAAGAAAAAAATTGGACCATCACCTCATACCATATACAAATACTAACTCAAAGTGGATCAAGTTTTGAAAGCTAAACTATAAAATTCTTAGGAAAAAACATAGATCTTTGTCACCATAACTCAGGCAGTGGTTCTTAGATATAAATCTAAAGCACAAACAACAAAAGGAAAAAACAGACAAACTGGACTTCATCAAAATTTTAAAAAGTTTGTACTCCAAAAGATACCATCAAGAAAATGAAAAGGCAATTAAGATTTAAAAAAAGAAAATGAAAAGACAACCTGTAGAATGGGAGAAATATTTGCAAATTATATGTCTGATGAGGGTATCATAAATGCTGGGGTAAATACCCATGCATAAACCTCTTTGTATGCTTGTCCAAGTACAAGATATATTTCTATCCAGGGGGTGCCTAGCTGGCTCAGTTGGAGGAGCATGCAACTCCTGATCTCAGGGTCATGAGTTTGAGCTCCATGTGGAATGTAGAGATTACTTAAATAAATAAAATTTAAAAAGAAAAAAAAAAAAGATATATTCATCCAGTACCCAGAACATGTATAGAATCTTATAATTCAACAATAAAAAATGCAAATAATAGGGACGCCTGGGTGGCTCAGTCTGTTAAGCGTCTGCCTTCGGCTCAGGTCATGATTGGGCTCCTTGCTCAGCGGGGAAGAACCTGCTTCTCCCTCTGCCTGCCGCTACCCCTGCTTTTGTGCCCGCTCTCTCTCTCTGACAAATAAATAAAATCTTTAAAAAATTATAAATGCAAATAACAAAATTACAGAAGGGACATAGGGTTTCACTAAACATTTCTCTAAAGATATGCAAGTGACCAATAAACACATGAAAAGATGCTTGATATCATCAATCATCAAGAAAATACAAATCAAAACCAGAACATGATACCATTTCATACCCCTCAGAATAGCAATTAAAAAAAGAAATAAAGAAAATAAATGTTTGAGAGGATGTGGAGAAATTAACTGGAACCCTCATACACTGCTGTTGGGAATAAAAAAAGGTGTAACTTCTGTGGGGGGGGGTTCCTCAATTTACAGAATTACCTTATAACCTAACACTTCCACTATATATATATATATATATATATATATATATATATATATATATATATATA